>NC_079502.1:96736077-96979144 GCF_030052815.1 Hevea brasiliensis
CAGACCACTACCAATAGATGTAATTAGAGCTGATAGGCCACTACTAGGGCTTCCACCAGCAGCCATCCCCAATCCCAGAAAATCTAGGGTAGTTTGCTTAGGACCAAACACAGAAGGAGTTCCCATCATCAATTCCTTTAATCCGGAACCTCCATCACAATGTAAGCCTAATCCCAGCCCTGCAGTGACAGAGGTATTCTCAGGCTCTACTTGCCCGTGACCCCATGGCATATTGTCTTGCTGTGAAGATGATGAAGAAGATGACACAATCCCCAAACCACGGAGAAATGATGCATTTGTAGAAGCAGCCCCCATTTGAGCAGCTTTTTGCAATAGTGCAGTGGCAGACATTGCTGGTTGAGGTGGAGGTGCATATTGCCTACGCTCTTGCCCTGCAGCACCAAATATTGATGACCCATGATTGGAAGAAAGGCAAAGAGAAATGGGTTCAGTGGTTGGTGCAGCAAGACCCGCTGGGTGATCAGGGTGAGCCATGGCCCGGATTAGGTCAGTAAATGCTGGAGTTTGAGGAGGCTGTAAGCTTCCAGATGCAGTTGATGAAGCAAATAAACTAGCAAAGACACTGCTGCTGCTGCTGCCATTGCTGCTTGAGCTGGTGCTACTGCTACAGCTTCCATTTAAACCTGCCAGTGCTGGTGCCGGTGCCCGTGCTTCTTCTATATTTGGAGTGGGATTATCTGGCAAGTCTGCATTAGTAAAGCAAAAGAAGGAAAAGAGGAAAACATATGGGTCACTTGAACATACAGTAAAAGTTAAGCTTTTCTTTATGAAGACTTTGGACGAAAAAGCAAGAGTCAATAATGGTTCCCTTTCTCTAAACTAAACAACCTTCTCTTTCTTTTTTTGGCTTTTGAATCACTTGTGTTCTTTATCAAGATTGGACAAACTGAATCTCACAGTTTGGAAGAAAAACTTGTTTTTCTTGCTTCCTTTAGCGCTTCAACAAATACTCACTGTGCTATTTATCTTAATAAAAACAAAGATCAATAACAGACAAAAACTACTAGACTCCAAGATCCATAGAATGATAGAGAAAAACAACAAAAGATTTCTTGTTTAGTATGACAAAAAAATCGCAACCGACAAAATTCAAACGAAATTTTGGCAAGTTTCCAAATTTGGGTTAATATTTTACCTGGACCATGAGTCGGTGAAACCGCAGAAGATATTACACCAGCTGGCTGAGACAAAGCTGGTGGAGCTGGAGCTACTGGTGGTTGTGGCGGCGGAGGCGGTGGAGGTGGAGACGGATCAACCTGCATATTCGGCTCCGATTCTGGATTCGGTTTTGGATTCACAGCAGGTAGATTCGAAGCCGGTGTTGGAGTTTGAGGCTGAGTTCTGGCACTCTCCTCTGCTAAAGCATCACAGAAGGCTCTGTGCGTGATGAAACTATCCCTCCTTCAAAGCAATAAAGGAACCAACTTCAAATACACAAACCCACTTGAAAAATTAGAAATCAAACGCAAAATTAAATGACAGAAACCTTGAAAACAGAGTTCCACAATCGCATTTGTACTCTCTTGTGCCGCAAATCTTCGAGTGAGCTTTCCAGTCAGACTGAACCGCGTATTTCTTCGAACACTTATCGCATTTCCACTTCTTCTCACCATGTTTCCTGCAGAAGTGCTTCTTTATCCCCGTGAGATCGCCCAGAGCTCTAGAAGGATCATGGTGAACACAAGTTGGCTCAGGACACACATAAACTCTCTTCTTCACTTCCTTGCTGGATCTCTGCCTCAGCTTCCACGGTAGATTATGGCCTCGACGATGAAGCTGCAAGTTCTGGTCCCTTTGAAACCCTTTACTGCAAATTTCACACACGAATCGGTTCGTGGCCAAAAGGGCTTTCGGTGAAAGAGCAATCACCTCTGCATCTGGATCTGCAAGAAATTGATTTTAAAAAATCAAGCAAGAAAGGGATTATCAAAATCTCATTTCTAGCTTCTTTTTTACATTACCGGGCATTCCAGGGAGGTTCCGTTTTTTCTTGCCCGTGGCGGTGAGTTTGGGTGGCGGAGGCTGGTTGCCGGAGGAAGAAACGCTAGCTTCACCGGAAGCCGTAGAGGAATTATCTAAATCGACCGGCATGAGTACTAGAAATGGAAAATAAAACTACTTACGCACTAGTAACGACAATTGTAGATCAAAAACTAGTGGACAAAATAGAGGAAAAGGGTGAAAAAAATCAAGATCATTTATCTCAGAATTTAAAAAAGGAAGCTACTGGACAAAAAGAATTTCATCTTGGAATTTCAATGAAGCTTTTGGAGACAAAGTTCCTCTTTTCTTCTAGGGTTTCGTTTTAACTCTCTCTCTCTCTCTCTCAGCTACCAGTCAAGCTGCCCTTTTTTACCCACCTACCTGCTCTTTATGAGCATCTGACCCTAAAACTCACATTAACCAATGATTAAGCCCAGACACTGAAACTCTGCAAGCTATAGCTTTAAGCTCAGAATCACTAATTAAAACCAGTAACCGGAAACTGATCGCCGGCCACCTCCACTCCGATCCAATGGTCAACTTTTGAATAAACAACTACCCAGAATCTCAAACGCTGAAAAAAAAAAAAACACCAAATCTGAAAGTTGCAACAGTGTTAAGGCTGCTTTAGAAAATTAAATAACAGCGAACAGAAAAGATAGACTTCCAGTGATGGCTTTTTGCAGAAAAAAGGCGAAGCCTTTGGTCTGTGCTCTTACTTCTTAAGGAAGAGAAAAAGAAAGGAAATAAACAAATTTTTTTTCAAAGACTTTGGTTAGTGTTTCTAATCAATGCGATTAATTAGATCTTAATAAAATAATTAAGTATTGGCTTATTGCGCAAGTTTTTAATTACACAGAAGAGGATTTACCGTGGACTTGTCGTTTTCAGACACAAAATGCTATTCGGTGCTTTGTCGTTTAGTGAAGTGTCGGACTTCGTTTTCTTGTATGTTTGTTTGCTTAGGACAAGAAAGAAAGAATAAGTTCATTGTATTGCAGCTTTGTCTTAATTTTCATTAAATTAAAAGCCAAACTACTTTTTATCTCGATTTAAAGACTTTTTCGTTTCTTCAGCCAGCCTGGTTTTGACACGTGGCGTGTATAAGTGAATTTGAGAATGTTTAATTGGTCCCTTAAATTTATAAAAATAGATTTTTTTATTAATCTTAAATTATAAGTTATTTTATTTTTATAAATAATAATTTATTTATTAACTTATTAATATACTTTTATTTAAGATATATTTATTATTTTTATTATATTAATTATAATTTTTTTTATTTATATAAAAATAAAAATAAATTTATTTTTATAAAATATTAATTAAATATTATTTTTGAAGCTCTTAAATAGAGAAGTTTTTTCATTAGATGTTGCATAAGCAGAAAGCCATGTGGATTTGCCTTTAGTTCTCTGCTTTTGAGGATAGAAATCTTTCAGGTTTGGGAAACGAAGATTTAGAATTTTTTTTTTAATTTATTAAAAAGTCATCCTTTTTAATTAAAATTATATTTTCATATATGTAAATGTTAATTAATAATTAAGTATTTATTTATAATAAAAAAATCATGCTTTCAAGTACTACATTACTCTGATATATCTCTAATAAAAATAATTTATTTATTTATAATTATAATAAAAATTCCATGAATAAAATGTTTTTTTTTTAACATAAAATGTGTGATTATTAATTTTTATAATCTTAACTCAATACATGTGTTTAACATATAATAAAGAATATTATGAATTTTGAGTTTCCAAAATCTTAATTTTTTTTTCATTAAATCGATGAAATAAAAAAGACTTTATACTTTACAATCTATTATTTTATTTTATTTTATTTTAAAAAATGTTTTTTTACATTGAGTGCAAAAAAAATAAAAAATATAATATTTCAAATTTAAATTTCTTTATATATCAATTATGAAAATATATAATCAATACAATGATATTTGAATAGCCTCTAGAATTATAACATTTTGACTTTAAATATTAATTAAAATTAATAATATAAAATATAAAATTGTTTAACACATTAATTTAATAATAATTTAATTATTAATTTAATAATATTAAAAAATAGCTTGTTTGTTAAATGGGTGGCTAATGTAAAATTTAGGAATAAATGTGCACTCAAGAATAAACAATTTGTTAGTAGCCATGAGTGTGATACAGGAGCTAATGACATTGATATCCAACTCAACATGGATGATAATCATGACAATCATAAAGTTTTCCCAATTTTTAATTATTTTATTTTATTTTATTTTTCTATTTCTTTAAATTCAACACTTTTTAGCAATTCAGTATATATAAAATTATATTTATATGATATTTTTTTTAATTATAATCCTTAAACTACTATTAAATTTCATTATATTATTTAAAAATTATTAAAATATAATTCTTCATAATATACATTTCCATGGTAACTGATTTCATATTATTATTGATCAAATTTATTACTAAATGCGATTTTAAAAGGATGTCAAGACAAAAAAATATATATTATTTTATAAGGTTATATCATAATTTTTTATATTAATAATTATTATTATTATATAATTATTTAATTAATTATATATATAAATATGAAAAGGGTAATATTTCTACTATTCAACTAAAGAAACACTGCATGCAATATCATAACTAATAATGATGGACAAGTAATTATGGCATAGATTTTCAAAAGTAAAAAGAGAAAATTATTAATAATAAAAATAAAAATAAATAATAATAATAATAAATTAATTGATTAAACATAGATGCTGAAAATAAGATTTTCATAATTAGAAAATAAAAAATTATTTTACAAAGAAAATATTAAATTTCATTGAGCTTATATTAAGCTTAATTTAATGCAAAAAAATTTTAAAAATTATTACATTTTATATTCGGTGTTTAAATTTGAGGAGATGTTACTTGCACTTTATATATAATCGATATATTTAATAATTTATTGTATATTATGAATTTAAAATAAAAATATATAAAATTTATATATTTAATAAGTGAATATAATATATTTTAAATTTATAATAATTTAAATTTAAATTAAAAAAAATTCATAGAAGAAAAATACCTATACATTTGGAGCCAATGGCCAGTGGGTGGATCTTAAACAGAGCAACAACTAAAAAAACTAACTAAAACAGAGTTGGTAACTGGTTGGACCCAATCATACCCACTTTCTTTCAACGATGAATTTGATATTGTTAAGTGTATGGTGACCAAAGATTAGAGAATTGTTTAATCTTGTAATCCTTGATTATTTTTAAGTAAATGACGAAAGGGCTTAGCTTTGGAGAGGAGTCTGAAACCGTAAATATATACAACCAAAAAGCCGGCATCCTTTATATATATATATATAATTGTTGATGGTGATTCTATCATCACTTGCATTGACTTGGCATGCCCCAGGCTTTTTATACTTCAAACACTTCATTATTTTAGGCTGTGTTATGGGTCCAACCCTCCTTTTTCTTTTGGGCCTTTTTAGAAACGGCAAATGTTACCTTTGCTTTGCTTTATCACATTATCTGTCTTCTAAGCATTTTTCCTGTTTAAATACAATTTATCATAAATTTAAAATATAAAATATAAAATTAAGTGTTATTCAATTTAAATTAAATAAATTAAATTGAACTATTCTAATTTAATAATTTGATTTAGTTTTTAAGGTGATTTAATTTTATTCGATTTTAAATATTAAAAATTTTAATTATTTTGATTCGTTTCAATTATAAAAAAAAATTTAATTACACTGAATCGAACTAAATTGTTTAATTAATTTTTAAAATTACTTTATTTTTATTGAAAATTTATGTATTATATATATATATTTTATATATATAAATGTTTTAATTTCATTGATTAATGGTTATTAGGTTCAAATTAAGGTTTAAATCAGACCAATAATTTAAAAATTAAGTCTAAATAAAAAAAATAATTAAAGCTCAAAAATTGATTAGTTTGAACCGAATTAAACCAAATTAAGATGATTCGGTTTAGTTTAATTTTCATGCATTTCAATTCAGTTTAGTTTTTAAAATATCGTAACTCGATTAATTCGGTTCGGTTTGAACCAAATACTCAACTTTAACAAAATGTATAATAAAATTCACTTACTGAATCTCAGCAAGAATTTCCCCTATCCTCCATTTTGTACCGAGTGCAATTTTTTCAATAGAAATAAGTTTCATTCCATTGGTAAAGAAATTACAATGCTAGAAAAACCAAAATATATTAAAAGCTCTACACAATAAAATGTTTAACACATTCAATAAAATGTTTGCATAACAAGTTTGACAAAAAATAAAATTGATTCAGATATATTATCAGTGCACCACTTTCCTGCTTCTGGTATTGGATCCCACATCGCCCAAGTAACGTGTATGTGTGGTACATAAGCATGTGCATAACTGCTATTTTCCTGCTTTTGGTCTTGAATCCTACATCGTCCAAGTAACGTGTATATGTGGTATATAAACATATACATAACTGCCTTCTAGTCAACAATTGCCTGGAGGTGTAATTGTGCACAGTAAATCTTTCCCGTATCGTGTGTGTATGTGCAAATTAATATTTGTAGACTTCATCACTAGTAATGAAACCCAAATGACGATACGATGAATCAAAATTTTGAAACCAGCTGCAAAAACTATATAAACTTTTCTCTCTATATTTTGGTTGAGAGGATTTATATTGAGAGAGAGTTTACTCTAGCTCGGCAAAGATGCTGAGACAAAGCATACTTGATCTAAAGGAGGGTCCACCTTAACAAGAGAATGGACTGCTTCATTATAATCACTCTTCACAGAGAGTGTTTGGACTTGAAATTTAGGTGAAATTTTAATTGAAGGGATATAATAATTGGAACAAGCACTTTTAGGGGTGATCACTGTTCAATTTGAACTAAATAAATTGAACCAAACCGTCTTAATTCAGTAATTCGATTCGGTTTTTAAGATCATTCGATTCGTTCGGTTTTGCATTTTAAGAAGTTCAAGTATTTCGGTTCAGTTTGGTTTTAAAGAGAAAAACCGATTGAATCGAACTGAATCAAATTACTTTATTGATTTTTAAATTGATTTATTTTTATAAGAAATTTATAAATTATATATAATTTTATACATATAAATTGTTTAATTTCATTGATTACTAGTTATTAGGTTCAAATAAGGTTAAAATTAGACCAAATAACTTGAAAATTAAGTCTAAGTCAAAAAATCCATTTAGACTCAAAAATCAATAAGTTCAAACTGAACCAAATCAAAATAGAGTGATTTGGTTTAATTCGGTTTGATTTCTAAAATATAGTAATTCAATTAATTCAGTTTTGATGATTCAGTTCGGTTTGAACCGAATATTCAGCCCTAAGCACTTTTCTTTTATATCGACTGATTTCTCATTCTTCTGCAAAATTTATTTAAGTCCCTTGTGAGTTTTTTTGGATGACTGCTTGTGAGTGATTTCATTGATGGTTACCCCTCTCTATATTTTGTTATTTTTTTCTTTTTTATTTTTGATAATTTATATTATAATTTTAAATAATTTTCAAATATGCATCATAATAGATTTGTACGAGCACTTATATATATATGTCCTTATTAATAGATTTTGGTTTTTATTTCATCCTTTTTTAGAATATGTTGTTTCCTCTATTGTGAGAATATATTATATATTATTCAAATAATTGAATCGAATCGAATTAGATGAAAATAAGGTCCAAATCAAAATAAAAACATGAAATAAGGTAAAAATCAAATTCAAAGCAAGATAAAAGTATGAAACAAGATGAAAATTAAGTTTAAATAAAAAGTCCAAACTGATTAATTTGAACTCAATCAAATTAAATTAAATCAATTTAATTTAGTTCATTTTTTTTAATATTTCAATTTAGTTTGATTTATAATTTTCTAAATTTAATTAATTTGAATTTAGCGACAATTTAAATCGAATGCTCAACTATAATATTTGATGTGTGCTTGCCAATAGTGCCACAAATGGTGTTGGTTATATTAGTGTAGCGGTAAACACATATTCAAGTCTCATAAATATTGGATTAATTGTATTTTCCATATAAACAATTAAGTGTAGCATAATTCAGTTTAAATAAAAAAAAAACTATTGAATTTATTTAATTTAAATTACATCCACTAAGAATCTATTTGGCAATATTAGCTATTCTAATAATTGTTAACTGTTCTAATAGCTATTAACTGTTCTATTAATTATTTATGTAGTGATTTAAAATAAAAATATTCTATAAAAATAACTATTAAACTAGCCGTTAAATATAAAAATAATGGTATTATCTTTTTAATTCTAATCAAAATATTTTTTTAACCTCTAAAAGTTAGGAGGGATACTAATTTATGAATCATTCTCTCAACTTCTGAATACTATATAAATATCATGTCATTAAAATCAAAACACTAAAAATTACTTTAAAAACTATTGCTAAATAAGGCTAATTAATGATTGAATGAAGTTTGAAACCCTTGAACAAACAATCGAGTTAAGGAACAAGTACCCTCAGAGTCAATGGTGATATACAGTTACTTACCATAAAAGTTCCAATCCCCACCACAATTTCAACCTTCATCATCATCTAGTTCTGCCAGGTCTGCTAACTGCCTTATGGTTATGGAAAACTACAAGTCAATGACAAATCATTCATGCACTTCCCTTTCTCTCACTTTAGATGGAGAAGAAAGGAATTGAAGTAGGTGGAAATCTCACTACCCATCTTTAATATGAAAGTTGGAAAAGCTAATTCCTTCTCTTTTTATTATGCTTAATATTGACAAGCACAAGCAATGACATGATCAAGTATCCCATGTTCCATTTTTCATTTGTAATCCTTTAAAGTAAGTGCTATTTGTCTCGACTTTAAAGCTAAATTAGGTTTTTCTCTTTCTAATTTCTTATCTTTGATAAAAATAAAAAAATGGCTTGAAATGTGATTTCTTTGGTGTATTTTTCTAAACTTCTACTCAGAAATTGCCAAGTACAGCGGCTAGAAGCCAAGTAATCCTATAGTGCTACTCTCTTAATTTGCTAAAGAATGAAGTTATTTAATTAAACAACTTAATTAATAGCATATTGACCTATAATATAAAGAATCATTAAGAATTCCTTTGAAATTTACATCTCACCATGAATCTTTATATTCTTTATGATTCAAGTAAATTCAGATTTGACTTATAGTAGTGTGGAAGCAATCAAACATAGTCAATTTTGCTATTATCAAGAGAATGACTACCTTCTTAGTTCTTACCCATATTCCATTTCAAGAATTCACCAATCTCTATATATTCCATTTCAAGAATTCACCAATCTTTAGAATTAAAATGGGTCAAAATCAATCTTCATTGAATTAAAACTACTTGTGAATTAAAATCGGTTGAAATCTGCCCACTACCCCTACAAGGGTATAACTACTTGTGAATTGTGATAGTCACAATTGCTGGACAAAATAAGGTGAGATATATAAAAATTCTACATGTAGAACTTATTAAAGAAATTTTGGTTAATTGGATAAAAATATTTGCTTTCATTTATATTTATATCTAGAATTTATAATTTTATGTGAAATAATCACACCTTTAAGATTTGTTATGATTGTATATAATGAAGTGAAATTGAATTAGATAAATTAACAGTAAATTACAATGTAATACCTGAAAGTTTATTTGATTAACAAATAAAAGTTTTCAATATAATCATAATTTAACATAAATGCTTAGCATTTTTGTATGACTATTTCACACAAAAATAAAAATTATGAATACAAATATAAATTGAAGTAAGCATTTGATATTTTTTTATCCAATTGATAAGAAATTACTATATTATAATTATTTAGTTGCAAAATACATAAATAACTGTAAAAGTTAGTGATTATTATTATTATTATAAAATGAAAACAGCAGCACTCATAAACCTGATACTAGAACTGTTCATAAGTCCATTTGAAAGCAAATTTCCTTTCAAGCCGACCCAATTCATCATTATGTAAATTAAGATGGTCCTCTGATGCAAGTCGACTCAACCTCACTTAAGAATTTGCTGGTTGGTCTGTCGGTTAGGTCTCATTGATTACTGAATTCATGTCCAATTATATAATTTTAGTGTATATTTAGAATAATGTAATAAAGATAATATAATTTAAAAAAATAAATTAAATGAAACTTGTTTTATTATTCTATTACTCTTATATTTATTTTGTCCTATCAAATTAGTTCTTAATTCATTTAAAGCTAATTAGCTAATAGAATTAGTCATATTGCCCTTGAGTAAATTATTTTTTATTATATTTAATAATAATTTTTTTATACTTTTAAAAATACACTAAAATTTTGTTAGTGTTTAAATTTTTAGTTAATTATTTTAATAACATAATTTAATAAAATTGATTAATATATTATTTCATTATTTTTCTTAATTATATTAAGCTTTTAAATATGCTACATGATACAACTGTCCAAAATGCCAGTCAAATAGTCAACGCTTGGATAAAGGACCAACGTGGTAGTTAAAGTATCAGCGCTCGGTCAAAGAGTCAGACTGAGTGAAAGACTGCTTAAACAGCCTAGACAGAGCAGAAGGGTACTCGGGCAATCTAGATCAAGCAAAACTTGGATCGAGCAGAAGCTATTTAGTCTTTTGATTTATAAATATGAGAAACAATTATTAATCTGATATACTTACTTTTTCAAAATCACTATAAAACTCTCTCTATTTTTATTTTCTCTATTCTCGAATGGTGTTTCTAACTTGAGTGTCGGAATAGCTGGCCAAAAGGCCACCGACCTCAATATTCTCATTTTAGAGGCTCACGTGGCACTTAAACTGGTCTTCAAAGGCACATCATAGCATCACTACATGACAATTTTTGAAGTTATATATATAAACATAATTTAAAATTTTGAGTAGTTATATGTGTATCAAAATTAAATTAAATTTTCATTTCTTAAAATAAGTTAATTAATAAATTATTTTTATTATTTCTTAAATTATATTAATTTAATATTTTAAAATATCATATGATGATTTTTTATAAAGTTAAATGACTTATTCTTGTAAGATATTTTTGAAAACTTATCTTTCATACACACACACATAGGGGTGTGCAGTTTTCGGTTTAAACCGAAGAACCGAACCGATTAATTCGATTCAATCGGTTCGGTTTTAAAATTTAATCGGTTTGGTTCGGTTTATAATTTTGATAATTTCGGATTAATCGGTTCGGTTCGGTTATTTTCATAAAAAAATAAAAAAAAAACGAACCGAACCGAAATTATTAATATATATAGGAAATAAAAAAAATCGAACCAAATTGAATCGAACCGAACCGAAATCAAAGAAAACCGAACCGAACCTTAAGATTTTTGAGTGTTGATTTCTAATTTTTTTTGTTTTTATGTTTTTATTATTTAGATTTAATGTTAAAAATATGAAATTTTATAAATTTTGGTTTGATCGGTTTAAAATCGAACCGAACCGATATTTATCGGTTCGATTCGGTTCGGTTTTCTCTTATCAATCGGTTCGGTTTGGTTTTTAAAATTTTTGATTTTTGATTTTCGATTTTATAGGTTCGGTTCGGTTCGAAACCGAACCGACCGTTTGCACACACACACACGCACATATATATATATATATATATATATATATATATATATATATATATATATATATATGACAAATGATATAAAGATGATATATAAATTATATTTATTATTTTTCTTAATTATATTATGTTAAGTCTTTTAATATTTTATTTAGCAATTTTTAAAGAATTCAAGTGGCTTATTGTTATGAGGTATTTTTATATATATGTAACAAATTCAAAGACATTAATTTTTTTATTTATAACATATAAAATTCTAACAAAACATAAATATTAATTATTGATCTAAATTTTGTCTTAAATTCGATAATAATAATAATAATAATAATAATAATAATAATAATAATAATAATAATAATAATAATAATGAGTTGTCATTCTTAAAAAGAGAAAACAATAAAATAAAATATTGGAGTGAATTATTTTTCACATTTTTAATTTAAATATTATTTAAAATATTTTTTAAAAATTTACTTGATCTAATCGATAAATTAATTAGTAGATAGGCTCAATAACTCATCTCATTTTAATATAATTTAGTTTGACTTCGTGATTGAAGAAATATTACTCATTAATAAATATATATTTGAAATTTCCACTATCCTAATTCCCTCTACTAAAAAAAATGTAAAATCATAAAAAAATTTTATTATTATGTCTAATAATTAATGAGCTATATATAGTAATAATTTACTTTTTTATTTTTATTTAACTTAAATTAAGTAAATTTCAGCTATTTTAACAATTTTTTTTTATATATTAACAAAAACTTTAGCTACTTTCAAAAAAAAAAAAAAACTATTTTCTATAAATTGTATATTAGTATATGCTTAGAGTTGAGGTCAACCTTAGTTCATGCATATTTATAAATAAGGCTTGTGTAACACTCACCATTTCCTAACAACATAATTTTCGTCATAGATAGAATATTTTAGCGAATTCGAAAGTTCCACGGATAAGGTAATGGAGATAGAAGTGTATGTGCATATGTTTATATATGTGTGCGTGCTTGATATGTTCAAAATGGTTTTAAAAATGAAAATGTTTTAAAGATTTTCATCCCTAAAAGTGTTTTAAGTGTTTGTTTTGGGCAAAATGAACTTTGGCAGCTGAAAAATAGACTTTCGACAGCTGAAATCCTTTTTATGGTTCAAATGCCCATTTGAACAAAACAGACTCTGGCAGCCGAAAGCATGGCTTCCGACAGCCAAAAGTATCTCGACTATCAAAGGTATAAAATGGACCAAGGCCCTTGTTTCTGCCCAAAATAATTAGGTTTTTCTCTTCTTCTTCTTCTCTCACTCAATTGTTGGAGCATACAAGAAACTCTTTGAAAAGATTTCTTTGGGTTTTTCAAGATCTGGAGGTAGATTATTTTATTTAGAAGTTTAGAAAAGTATATTTAAGTTTTAGAGCTTTGATTTTCTCACCTCCAAGCTCTAAGAAAAGAGGTAATATTCTTTTCTTCTTGATCTAATAGGTAGATCTTAGAAAGTTGATGAGAGATTAGGTTTTTATAACTTCAATTTCATGAAAAGTTGTTTTTAAGATAAGTTTTGGGAAGTTTATGCATGTTAGAGTTAGGGTTTTGTGATTTTATATTGAAATTACATTTTTTTTATTAGATTAGTTATATTTAAGTGTTATGAGCCTTAAATGGCTAGTTCCCCTCGATGGATTTGAAAAAATCCATAAATATGCTATGTTGAGTTTGGAAAAAATCTAGAATTTGAGTTTTTTTTTTTTTATTAATGTATAGTATGATTTAAGTTGTTTTAGGCCCTAGAAACTTGTTTATATGGTTGGGTTGAGTTTTGGAACTTTAGAGTGAGTTTGGATGTTGATGGGAGAAGGATTTTGCAGGTTTTTAACTTGAAAATTCTAAAAATTTCTAAGTTCAGCTGCTGAAAATCAAAGGTTTGGTAGTTGAAGCATGCAATTTCTCAAAAAATCTGCAACTTTTCTAGGTTCGGTAGCTGAAATCCCAGACTTCAATAGCAACAGTGGCTACTGCCCAAAATGGGCACCCAATGTTCCAAGGTTCGATAGCCGAAGCCCAAGACTCTAACAGTCAAACTTGGTTCTGCCCACTTTATTTATCATTCAATTCCAAGGTTCCCAAACCTAATTTCATGATTATTACAGGCCTAAAATAAAATGTTTATTATGTGTATAGAGTTTTAGAACCTTATATGACTCTCTAAAGTCCAATTTTATAAAATCGGGCTTAAGGGACTCAGGAAGTTAAGGATCTGAGGATAGTTACCATTCGAGTTAGGTGGTTGATAGGCTACAAGATGTGAGTAATTCTAACCTTAATAAATATTAACTATTAAATTCAATATATGATCATCTTCATGCATCATGTCATATTTATTTATGATGTATGTATCTAGAACATGAAGATGTTGTATAATTACATAATTATTATTGGTGCATTGATGGATGATGGATGACTCACTGACTCCTCCATGTTTATGACTTTGTTATGTTATGTATGTTATGGATCTATAAGAAAATTCCATGGAGAGATCTTGACGATGCCCCTTCAGGGGAGATTTCTATGATGCCCCAGGTGTATGACACATGTCATATTGTAAGCAAAAATTCTGAGGAGCCTCTATATGAGCCGTGCACATTATATTTGAATAGTTGTTGATGACAAGTCCATCCTACGTGAAATGTTTATGACGTGAAAACCCATGTGAATGATGCATTGCATATGTATGAAATGAATGACATAATTAATATTTGTTAGTTTACTCACTGAGTTTGTTTATGCTAACCTCTTTCCCCTAATCCCCAGGTGCAGGTTTGCAGGATTAGAAGAATTCTTTTAAGAAAGGTCATCAGAGATAGTTTTAGTGCTCTTCTTTACGTCTGATGTATGAAGAGATGTACATGTAAAATGTGAATGGATAGTACAATGTTAGTAATGACAAACAATTGAAAATTTTGTAACATTTTAAGTATGAGTAATAATGTTTATGTTTATGTTAACTCTTTTGGGAGTGTATATAATAAACCCTTATGCTTTAATGATTTTCTATATAAAGGTTCAAATTATGAACCGTTTTTATGCTTAAAATATTTATGTATGGACGAAAAGACTAAAATGTAATAGTTTGATTATATGTTTGAGTGTTAATACTACATATGTTAAAAGTATGTTCATGGGTTTTAAGCTTGTTACGGGTTCCGGTAGCCTTAAGCTGACCTGATCCTTAGCGCCGGTAACGGCTCTTAACCTGGGTCGTTACAGCTTGAAATAAATCGAGTTAGAGCTAGATTTATTTAAAATATAAGCAAACTTCTAGACTCATATCAAGCTAGAATCAAATCCGAACTTAATATATTTAAAATAAGTCGAACTTGAACTACAATATTAAAATTTGAGTTAAGCTCAACCCGAGCTTGAACTTGAAAATATATGAGTCGAATCCAAGCTATTAAAATTTCGATTTACTTCAGGCCATTTTATCCCATAAAAAGTTGTTAGAATTATGACTCAAAATCCTAGTAGGATTTAGATAGATCTTTTCCTAATTTGAGTGAGAGAAATATTCCTTAATATGATAGAGGAATATTTCCTATTTAGAATAGAACTCTTATTTTAGTATTATTTCTAAATTGAGTGAGACTCATAATTATATTAGAATTGAGGGAATTAACATTATAATTAGAAGAATGGTGAAAAAGGTTATTGGGCTTTCAACTTATGGAGTGAGGCTGTTACCCATTGTAGAGAAAGGGCCTTGCCAATTGCTGAGGATTTGGCTCTGCCCATTGATGAGGGGCACTTGCCCATTACAGTGGAGAGAGGCTTCGGCCTAAGGTGGAGTAAGGACATAGAATTTAATAGGAATGAATTCTTGTTCACTGATGAGAGGACTCTTGCCTATATAGTTGAAGACACCATTTGTGGTGTAGTATTTTAATAGTAAATATATTGGGTTATATCTAGAAGAGACTGAGAAGGACTAACTAATATATTTACTATGAGCAGTTATGTAGTATGGGTTCTCTTACATGTAATTAGGTTAATGGATAGTAAAGTTATGAGCTTGTAATGATGATTTATTTATTGATGATAGTGGAAGTGGCATGTCCGTGGATGTAGCCCTATGTTGAGAGGGTGAACCACGTAAATATTGGTATTTTGTGTATTTGCTTTGTTTCTTTACAGTTTACACGCTTCCGCGGTACACAACAAAAGTTACTTTCATCAGCCTCCTAAAAAACTATATGTTCTCTCCATAATTTCACACTAGCTAAATGCTCATGCGGTGTGCAACATATTTATAATTCTATTTTTAAAATATAATTTCAAATTTTTATGATGAATTGAAATATTAACAAATTCAAAAACATTAAATAAGAAATTTAAAAAAATGTAATGATTAAATAAGCATTATATATATATATATAAAATCTTGCTAATTATATATCGATTATGTCGTTTTAAACTAAATTATACTCCCTCCAAAATTAGTTGAATAAAAAATAACTCAACCGAAATTAGTATCTATTTATCAAACTCTAATGTTTACTATTCAATGAATATATTAAGGAGTTAAAAAAAATAATATTCATGATAAAATATATACATATAATGAAATGCGTGAGTAATAAAAAAAAATATTGTTGCTTATTTTTGATAAATTAAAAAAAATAATATAATAAGCTTTAAATAAATTTAATTATGAAGACTTTGCAATTTGACAATCATTATTAAAGAAAATAATCATTGAATCATAAAATTAAGCTAACAATGAAAATAATAAAAATACTTAAAAAAAAACATAAAAGAATCAAATTAATATATTTAAAATTAAAATATACAATCTAATTAATATATTTAAAAATTTATTTTATTAATAACTCTAAATAAACACTTAAAATGATATAAAAAGAAAAAACAAATTAGATTCTAAGTAAAAAAAACTTTGATAATTTTAATCGTGTAAAAACAATCAATTTAAGAGTTTTTGAAGAGTTAAAACGAGCAGAATACTAACTAATTTACAACTCAACTCAACTAAGCCTTTATCCTAAAAATTTGGGGTCGGCTATATGAATTCGCTTTTTCCACTCTGAACGATTTTGGGTTAAATCCTCAGAAATGTGTAATACTTCTAAGTCATGTTGTACTACTCTCCTCCAAGTCAATTTAGATCTACCCCTTTTTTTCTTTCTATCCTCTAACCTAATGTGCTCTACTTGTCTAACTGGAGCCTCCGTATGTCTACGCTTCACATGACCAAACCACCTTAATCTCCCTTCTCTCAACTTATATTCAATTGGCACCACTCCTACCTTTTCTCTAATACTTTCATTACGGACTTTATCTAGTCTAGTATGGCCACTTATCCACCTTAACATTCTCATCTCTACAACTCTTAACTTAGATGCATACTACTCTTTCAGTGCCCAATACTCACTACCATATAACATAGCCGGTCGTATGGCTGTACGGTAAAATTTTCCTTTTAATTTATTGGGAATCTTACGATCACATAAAACTCCCATGGCACGTCTCCACTTCAACCATCCGGCTTTAATCCTATGACTAACATCCTCCTCACATCCCACATCTACTTGAAGGACTGAGCCTAGATATTTAAAGTGATTACTTTGGAACAGTACCACTCCATTCAAACTAACTCATTCCCTATCACCAGTTTGGCCTTCACTAAACTTGCAATGTATGTATTCTGTCTTCGTTCTACTTAACTTAAAACCCTTTGACTCTAGAGTACTTCTCCAAAGTTCTAGCTTCCTATTGACTCCTTCTAGTGTCTCATCTATCAGAACAATATCATCCGCAAACATCATGCACCAAGGAATACTCTCTTGTATATGTTTCCTCAGTTCATCTAAAACTAATGTAAAAAGGTAAGGGCTTATGGCTGATCCTTGGTGTAATCCAATTGAGATCAAAAAATCTCTTGTGTCCCCTCCCACTGTGCGCACAATAGTAGTTGCTCCTTCATATATATCTTTCAATACTTGTATGTACCTAATAGATACCCTCTGTTGTTCTAACACATTCCATAAGACCTCTCTTGGAACACTATCATAAGCCTTCTCCAAATTAATAAAAACCATGTGTAGATCTTTCTTCACATCTCTATATTTCTCCATCAAGCTTCTAATGAGAAAGATCGCTTCCATAGTTGAACGACCGGGCATGAAACCAAATTGATTGAGAGAGATAGAAGTATCATGACGTAGTCGATGCTCCATAACTCTCTCCCACAACTTCATAGTATGGCTCATGAGTTTAATTCCCCTATAGTTTGAGCAACTCTGTATGTCTTCCTTATTTTTAAAAATAGGTACTAGAATACTCTTCCTCCATTCATCAGGCATTTTCTTTGAGTTTAGAATCTTATTAAATAATTTAGTTAACCATGCCACTCCCATATTTCCCAAATACTTCCACACTTCAATTGGTATTTCATCTGTCCATGTGCTTTACCCACTTTCATTCTCTTAAGTGCTTCCTTTACTTCTAAAGATCTAATCCTTCTAGTATAATTTACATTCTTTTCTACTGTTCTAAAATCTATATTCACGCTATTTCCATTTTGACTATTATTAAAGAGATCATTAAAATAATTTCTCCATCTTTCTTTAATGTCCTCATCTTTCACTAACACTTTTCCTTCTTTATCCTTAATGCACCTAACTTGATTGAGATCTTGACATTTCCTTTCTCTACTTCTTGCTAATCTATAAATATCTTTCTCCCCTTCTTTAGTTCCAAGTTTCTCATATAACTTTTCAAAAAATAATATTTCTGTAATGTAAATAAAAATAATTAAGTTTCAAACTCCATTTATTTCGTAAAAAATATTTTTTAAAAATATATATTTTTATTTCTCCATTATTTAATTGTAATGCTAAATTAATAGTATATGTTTATTTTTATAAGTGTTTTTAAATTTTAATAAGATTATGAAAGATTAAAAAATAAAAATATCCTCTTTTAAAAAAAAATCATTTTCTTTAAAAATAACTTAAATTTTCTTTTAACAAAAGAAATATATTTCATTCATCTATTTTTTAAAAATATTTTGTGAAAAACAATCTTAAACTCTATTTATTTCACAAGCTATTTGTTTCACAAAAAATATTTTCTTAAAAAATATTTTCTGCATTTTCTAATATTTAGAATATTCGGAAAAATTAATCAATAAAAAATATTTTTCTAATTAAAAAAAAAATTAAGTCATTTTTAAAAAAATAATTTTTATAAAGAAAAAGTTATTTTTCATTTTTGTATATTTTAATAATTTTATTAAAATATAAAAATATTTATACACATAATTAATTTAATATTATAATATATTTTTCATGACAAAACACTTTTTACATACAAATTATTTAAGTAAAAAGTTATACTATATGAATTTTCCCCGACACAAGGAGGAACCAAAAGTTAGTTCAATGATCCAATTTTAGTTCGCCTCTAATCCCATAATTTTCAAAATCAGATTATCACTACCCAAGACAGCCAGGACACTGCCATTATGCCTCATAATCATTCATGACGTTTTGGCATGCAAGCATGAGCATAGATTAAAAAAAAAAAAAAAAAAAAAAAGAAAGTAGAAGGTTAATGCCTAGCAAAATTCATGGAAGCCACAACAACTACGCTCTCTCTTCACAAACATTATCTCTACGCTCTCCCCCATTTCTCCTTCCCTATTCCAAAAGCTACAGTACTGAAATGAACAAAATCTAAGCTTACATCTACAAACCCAAAAATCAATGCAATAAATCGACAAATAAGTGCCAAAAATCTGTAACAATTGAAGTTCAAAAATTCACAAACCAAAGAGACTATATATTATATATTTATATATTGATATAAAGTGGACATTACAGTAGCTACACTTCAATATATTGTGTTTTTTCTCCTAACCAGTAATTTTCATTAACGGGCATTTCAGCAGTATGAGCTTCGAGTGCAACTCTCTTTGATACCATAAACATCATTTAAAGAAAAAAAAATTGCATAAATCAATATAGATGATTATAAAGTGGAAAATCAATGAATAGACAATTTTTTTTTCCAACCATTGAGAATTCTACCAACCTTTATAGGAGACTATTGCATTTAGCTATTTGCCATTGCTTTAGCATAAAAGAGGTCCCCTCTTTCAAGGTATACTAAGAATATAGATGGAGTATTAAGCTGCATTTTTTCTAAATTCAAGTTGAAATAAATCAAGTTGAAACAAATCACTTATCCCTGCAGTTATATTCTCAGTTTTCATATTAGGATGCTTTTAGCAATATGACCAAGTTTAATCACAAAATGAGAGAAATGTAGAAAGAAGAGCATAGGTGAGAGAATCAACTGGAGCAACCTGGCAAAGTTTAATCACAAAATCAGAACAGATTCATAATACAATCAATCATACCACAGATGCCATTCACCCTTGAGGAAAGTAATGTAACAGGAAGATGCCCAGTCTTCTGACAATAGAACTTTCCCTGTTGACATGCTGATGTTCCTGCACCACAATTGCAATTATAAACATTAAAAAAGACTGATCAACTGCAAAATTCTTCAGATCCACTGAACAGCAACATTGATCAAGTAACGACAAGCAAGCATTATAATTCTTACCGAAGACATCACGTTCAATTTCATATCTCATATCTCCTTTAAATAGCTAAATTGTATTCACGGCATTCGAAAAAAAATATAAACAAATAAATAAAATTTAACCAGTGTACTACTCTATCAGTGTATTTAATAAATAAATAATTGTTTCAAACACTACTATTGAGAAAGTAAATTGTCCAATAACACTTCAAACTATATGGATGAACTGAAAAATTTTCAATTATTCTACCTAGAGCCAGGAATTACCTCTTCTTTGGTGTATGCATCATCAGTTATATGGCAAAAGTCTTCCACATTTAGAGGCTGATTTCTTCATATTTTCTACGCATTGCAATCACAATAAAGAAATGTAAGCAAACTCTGCAAAATCTACAAACATCAGTTGAACAATAAGCCTTGATCTAAAAATACAACAAATTAAAAGAGGTCAAGTTCTTACGATGCAATGAGCACAGAGGAAACACCACCCAGCAGTTGAAGTTTTTGCCTGTTAAGAACATTGAAAAACTGAAATCCGTATATGTACGTAATAGTGAGATACAGAGTATAATAACAAAATTAATATATTTTAACAATATGATTTTCTTTCGCAGTTAAACTAAAAACCAGAAAAGCATCAATACCAGACAATGAATAAGTACATATATATTGTGGATTAATGAAGACTTTAAACTGCTTTAGAAAGCAGATCTTGTGCTTTTTAATTGTTACACCAAAGGCAAAGGTGTAGAGCAGCAAATGAGTCCCTTGAATTAAACTTTTTGCTTTTGCTTCTAAGGAAGACAATCTTGTTCCCAATTGAAGGGAATTTCAATTGCCTTTTGTGTAGAAAAAGGACATTAATTGCCCTCCATTTAATAAATGGAACAACTTAGATCCCTTCATGTATCCTTTTCCTCACTCTTTCTTTTTTTCATTTACAGTAACCAAAGAGAATATCATTAATTTAGTAAAACAAAATAGAAAATGAATTCTACACAACTCAATAGGCATTGTCAATCCCACCTAGGCAATTATGCGAACATCTTGTAGGCAACTTATGAAGATCGTTACAGCCCATCCGTATGAGATAAGCATGAAGCCATAATTTTTTTTTATGAATTAATGTAACATTTGCCTTATCTATTTTAATGATAATTATACTTTCCAATCATCAAAACTTCTGTTAAATTTAATAGTGAAATAGAGAAAATCAATTTTGAGAAGGGTTGGGGATTAGATACAAAACAGGTGCAGAATATACACAGATTTAGGAGATGTAACATGAATTAATCAAAGAAAATAAAACAAAGATAAGACCTTGGATGCTTTGAACTGCATGGATAGTGAGTTTGTGATACCAAGAAGAAGTGAGACGAAGGTCAAGGCTCGGACCTGGCAAGCACCTCTGCAGACCAGCTCAAGACAGAATACATATAATAAATGTTTCGGAAGATAAGACAATATTAGGACAAGGATCCATATCAACTATCCACATCATTCAAAATTTATTGAAACATTTAGCTTCCAACGTATAAGACTGTTAGTTGTATATGTGTATTTCTAATTGATTTTGAGAATACTACTTAGATTCAGTTCTCAAATCACAAAATTTGGATTTTGATTAATGATTTGAATCCTGATTTTACAACCATGATTAACATCATGATTAATGCTTTTTAATGTTGATGTAAAGTTATTTTCAAATACTATTGTGATCTAAAAAGCTTTTGCTTATTTATCAACTTCCAGCTACAACTAAGGATAATTCATGCAAAGGTCCAGCTTCGCTCATGTTCAAAAAGGAAGAACATTGCCTCATTTAAGATAGAAGTTGGTGTTAAATTTGAAGATTCATATGAGGGGAAGCCTAAAGAAGCAGGTTCTCTCTTTCATGACACAAAAGTACCCCCAAACTAGATTTGGCAGTGTAAGTGATTTAATATGCTATGTGGCGTCTTAGAATATCATTATTGAGGCTAATATAGATTGGAACTCAGAAGTGTGATTTGGATATGGCTCTCAGTTTCAAGTGTCAACATTCTCAGGATGAACAATTGGCATTTATTTTTAGCAAATTCTATATCCTGGCAATCATATTTAAATATGTCAAAGAAACCACCTATATATGTGTGTTAATGGCTTTATGCATGTCTAGATGCTATAGGCAATCAAGAATTTGCTAAAGTTATTGAGATCATGCATGAACAGTACTTAAAGATGCATGGTTTAGGATGGCTTGGGGTTAAGCAAGGGTTTAGGAGCTTTATACCATAATGAGTATAGCCGTAATCAGGAGGCCCAAGAACTATAACCATGATCCTTAACACAACAATATGTTTGAAGATCATAAATGAAAGTTTCAACTCTCAACTCCAACATATGTTTGCTGAATCTTTTATCATAAGTGAAATTATAAATGAGTGTAGGCATGGACACGGTCAGATTGGGCTCGAAATTCGGCCTGAACCGATGAATGGTTCATGGGCTTAGTCTCAACTGCAATATCCTTGGGTGGCACAAAAATTTTTAATTTTTTTTTTATATTTGTGGAGTTTGAATTCATTTTGAATTTGATAATATAACGTTAAAATTTTATTGAGAATTAAATATTTAAATAAAGAAATCCACCAATGAGCTGAATTGGAGTAAAACAGCATATTATTACTTCGGTATTTATTTCTCTCACTTCACCGTTTACTTTTTTTTTTTTTTTTTCTTCTAATACTCAACTCAATTAAGATTTTATCTAAAAAATTTAGGATCGGCTATATGGATTCATTTTCTTCACTCTAAATAATTTTAGGTTAAATCCTCATAAATATGTAATGTTTCTAAGTCATGTTGTACTATTATCCTCCAAGTCAATTTAGATCTACCCCTTTTTTTTTCTATCCTCTAACCTAATATTCTCTACTTGTCTAACTAGAGCCTCCGTATATCTACGCTTCATTTGACCAAATCACATCAATTTTATTTCTCTCAACTTATTATCAATTGGCACCACTTCTATCTTTTCTCTAATACTCTCATTACGGATTTTATCTAATTTAGTATGATCATTCATCCACCTTAACATTCTCATCTTTGTAACTCTTATCTTAAACGCATACGACTCCTTCAGTACCCAACACTCACTACCATATAATATAGTCGGTCACATGGCTGTACGGTAAAATTTTCGTTTCAATTTATTGAGAATCTTGTGATCACATGAAACTCCCATTGCATATCTCCACTTCAACCATCCGGCTTTAATCCTATGACTAACATCCTCCTCACATCCCCCATCCACTTGAAGGACTGATCCGAGATATTTAAAGTGATTACTTTGGGACAGTACCACTCCATCTAAATTAACTCATCCCCTATCACCAGTTTTACCTTCACTTTGGGACAATACATGTATTTTATCTTCGTTTTACTTAACTTAAAATCCTTTGACCCTAGAGTACTTTTCTAAAGTTCTAACTTTCTATTTACTCCTTCTCGCGTCTCATCTATCAGAACAATATCATCCGCAAATATCATGCACTAAGGAATACTTTTTTGTATATGTTTCGTCAATTTATCTAAAACTAATGTAAAAAAATAAGGGCCTATAACTGATCCTTGGTGTAATCCAATTGAGATCGAAAAATCTCTTGTATCCCCTCTCACTATGCGCATAATAGTAGTTGCTCCTTCATACATATCTTTCAACACTTGTATGTACCTAATAAATACACTATTTTGTTATAACACATTCCATAAGACATCTCTTAGAACACTATCATTGTAACACCCCAAATTTTATTATTTATGAGTATTTTTGATATTTTAATTTTATTTAAATTTTAGGAATTTTTTTGAGATTTTTCGGATTTTAAAAATCGGGTTCGATTTTCCGAAAATATAAACTTTGATGATTTTTAAAAATTAATTTAAAGACCACGTGGCAAAACTAAAAATATATTTGGAGTCTACGTATTTTTCTGAGTTTTACGGAATTTTTCGGAATTTTTGGACCTCGTTTTCGGTCCCGAGGCAGAGTAAAAATTTAAAATTTTGTATTTCGAATCGAACCGGCCGAATCGAACCGGACCGGATCGGACCGGTCGAATCGAACCGGCTCCCTTTCCTTTTTCTTCTCCCGCGCGCGTCGTCCCTCTCTCTTCTCTTTCTTTTCTCTCTCCTCCTCCTGCGTTGCTCCAGTTTCTCCGGCCAAATCCGGCCGATTTGGCCACCGATTGGACCGGGTCTTGTGTCTAAAATCATCTACTCGGCGAGAGCTTTCCATAGACACCAAGAACGCCGAAATTCATCGAGCGGTTTGTCCGATTTTTGCTCGGGAAGATTTTATCCCATTTCGACTTTTGGGCTAGATTTCTCGAAAACCGTGAATCCCACGAGGAAACCGAGGCCACCAGCACGCTCTATTCGTCGAGAGCTTCGCAACGACATAAATTTCGAATTTTTCCGACACCGTTTTTCGGTGGGTCCCACGGAACTTCGCAGTGTAATTTCGAGCATTAAATGAGCTTAGAAAATTCTGAAAAATTTATGTGCTAACCCCCGTGTTATGGGCTTCGTGTAGGTATCCTCGATTCGCGAAATTCGGCGCTGACCGGTTCGCAAATTTCGCCGCATGCACTGCGGACCTAAAAGTCTCCGATTGGGCCGAGGTTTTGGCTAGCCCCATTGTCGACGTCCCGAGCGTCCCGAAGTCGGAATCGGCAAAAGTAAACCCGAACCTAGTTTTTACGTAATTTTCTAGTGCTTAAATAGGATTAAAAATCCATAAAATATTCGTGGTAGCTTAGAAAATTACGATTCTTTTTGCAATAGCTTAGTAATATTGCTTGTTTGGGCAGTTTTTGCAAAAATGATCAATAATAAGGACTAAATTGAAATTTTGCGTATTGTGATGGATGATTGATTTGATGGGCCCAGGAGGGGCTGTGTGATATGATTGAACTGTTGATGTATGGATTGTGAGTATAGAAGTGCGTTTTTAGCCCTTTTGCAGGTTGGGTAGGTTCTAGGTATAGGGGAGACTCTGCCGGATTTTCGGCACGACTTAGGACGTAATTGGTCTTTTTCTTTATTTGTATTGAGTCAGATTGTATTAAATAAATGTAATATGATTGTCAGGTGAGCCGGGACAGCCTTCTTCCTCCGCTCAGCCGCCACAGTAATTTGTCGTTAAGTCTGTGAGTAAAATATTAATTTTAATTATAATTTCGATATTATTATATGTTCAGCATGCCCATGCATCACTTATATGCATATATTTATGTAGTTAAACTCTAGGCACGATTTATGTTGCATTCATAACTGTTGATGTACCATAGATGTTGTTGTGGTAATTTGGAGCAGTGTGCGTGCGTTGGCGTGCGTGTGATGTGGTGTGGACTATGGATAGGACGGGGTAGTCACGGCTTGAGTAATTCGCTGGGACCCGTTCCTTCGAGGGGTAGTCACGGCTTGAGTAATTCGCTGGGACCCTCGATTTGGTTATTAAGTGGAAGTCCGAGCTTGAGTAATTCGCTGGCACCAGGTTGGATTTAAGAGAGCTGTATAGGGGATCAGCTCCCATATGTTATGATTGATACTACAGGGTGTGTGAGTGCTCCAAATTACCTTTTTGATGTTATGATGTGAAAATGTTGTTTATGTTGCATTTCACTCTACAGGGTGCATTAGTTCAGATAGTTATAGAGATTATAGTTAAGATTGATATTTTACTCTCTGAGTCGAACGCTCACTCCTGTTCAAAATTTTTACAGGCCACAGGAGGATATTTTGTTCTGGGTTAACCTGCCTTTTTACCTCGCAGGTTGTTTATCAATATTGTGTAATTTTAATTACTCCTAGAATTTCCGCATGTGTTAGCAGTAATTATTTGAAATTGGTCTGTAATATTATAATTCATGTTGGACCTGTAAACTTAATATTTTAAGTCTGTTTGATGGATTGGATGAGGGAGCTGAGCTCCCATTTATTATTATGTTGATGAGTATGTGGAGGGTGAGCTGAGCTCCCCAATGGATTGTTTATTGTGTTTACAGGTCGAGTGAGTCGAAAACTCCCCGTTGAAAAGTCCATTTTATGGCCGGACTCTGTCCGTTTGTTTTCTTGATATTGGGCCCAAATGGGCCTTAGAGTTGGGTTAATGAATAGTTAAGGCTTACTACGGGCCTCGGGGGCTTTAGGCTGGCCCAGGTCCTAGTCTTGGTCCGGCCATAGGTTGGGTCGTGACAAATGTGGTATCAGAGCTTAGGCTCCAGATTCCTAGGGAAAAGTTGTCTAAAGTGTTGGGAAAAGTCTAATAGGAGTCACATGCGGAAAAATAGGGTCCATATTCGTCTTGCATTGTCGTCTTTGCTTCTAGTTTCTGCTTCATATATTGTGTGTAAATATGAGTCTATAGAGCTGTGCAATGTGCAATTTTGAATTTTGTGGGCTAATCTTTCTTGAATTTCGTGAAAATGCGTAGAAGCGGAGAGCTGCCATGCACTGAGAACGGATGTGCTGACGAGGTGTCGACAGATGAGGCGCCGCCAGGAGGCGGGGTAGGAGGCCTAGGGCTGCTCAAGTAGAGGAGCAACCACCCACAGTTCAGGAACAGTCTTTCATGGCACAGGGTCCCATGGACCCCATGGCAGCTACTCTAGCTGGTCTGCAGAGAACCATCGACATGATGGCGCAGTATATGGTCCACCCTCCACAGCAGCAGCAGTCCACCGCACCAAGAGGGGAACCGTACAAACAGATCATAAATTTTAAGAAGTTGGTGCCTGGTACTTATGATGTGTCAGACGATGCATATCGGTTTCTGGATTCTGCATGACAGCGAGCGAGTCTGATTGGTGATAGAAGATTGATAGAATGTATGCAGCACGTCATGGGGCCCATGCCTAGGCAATGGATGAATGACTACGTGTTACCCCGGATGGAGGGTTTGACATGGGCTCAGTTTGTGGAACTTTTTATCAATCGGTTTGTGCGAAAGCTTGAGAGATCGAAGCGGTGGGCCTTTGAGGCCTTAAGACAGAATGGCAGTGCAGTAGATGAATATGCTCTGAAATTTCGAATTGAGCAGATATGCCCCTACAGCAGTATCTACAGAGACTATGAAGGTGAAAAGATTCCTAAAGGGGCTTGACAGGAGGTATGCGAACCTGGCCATGATGTCGGATCAGTCTTTTGATGTGGTGGTTGATCGAGCCAGACAGATTGAGATTAGCTATGCTGTGGATGACAGCGGAAGAGCAAAGAAAAACAGAGCAGAGGGTTCCTCAGGTGTCCCTTGTCCCTTCCATGGGTACTCCGGACAGTGGTGGCCAGGGTAATTACAGAGGAAAGGGTAGGAGCAAGAGAAGTGGTTTCAGACACCGACCACGAGGATTCGCACTGTGCGGATCCAGGCGGTGGTAATTCGACAGTAGTTACAGTTCTGGTTCAGGATCCTCCTTGGCACCTTGTGCACAGTGTGGAAGAGGACATTCAGGACCTTGTTTGATGGGATCAGGAGTATGCTTCAGGTGTGGCCAACCGGGTCACTTTGCTAGAGAATGCCCCATGTTCAGCGAGCCACAGATGGGGTCACAGGGTTCTGTTGCGAATGTTCCTCGACAGTTGTATCCGGGCGCTTCCAACATGGCAGGCAGTCAGTTCAGTGGCCAACAGGGCCGAGGACAAGGGGGACGTGGATTTGGAGGCGGTCAGAGGTAGAAGTCGATGTCGTGGTTACGCCACTCGGGTAGGGGTCAAGCTCGGGTTTTCACCACGACCCACCGGGATGCTCAAGCTTCAAATGCATTGTGGCGGTATTCTTCAGTGCATTCTTATGAGGCTCGTGTTTTAATAGATCCGGGTGCTACGCACTCATTTGTCTCCCCTGTGTTTGCCATGAGGTTGGGTAGAAACCCTACAACTTTAGAGTGCCCTTTGTCAGTAGCTACCCCACTTAGTGACAACATAGATGTAGACATGGTATTTCCGGGTAGCCCAGTGGTAGTGGATGGAAAGATCCTCCCAGCAGACTTGGTTCCTCTACCAGTAATGGATTTCGATGTAATCCTGGGGATGGATTGGTTGGCAACTCATTATGCCACCTTAGACTGCAGGAACAAAAAGGTATACTTCCACATACCTGGTGTGGAAGAGTTTAGCTTTGATGGTGACAGGAGCGTGGCTCCATATAATTTGGTGTCAGCAATTAGTGCCAGAAAAATGTTGAGGCGTGGATGCCAAGGGTATTTGGCATTGGTGAGAGATACCTCTGTAGAAGGTGTCAGCATGGAAAATGTTCCTGTTGTCAGAGAATTCATGGATGTCTTCCCTGAAGAGCTTCCAGGGTTGCCACCAGAAAGGGGAATAGAGTTTTGTATTGATGTTGTGCCGGGTACAAACCCCATATCCATGCCACCTTACAGGATGGCACCAGCAGAATTGAAAGAGCTGAAGGAGCAACTACAGGAGCTTTTGGACAAGGGTTTCATACGTCCGAGCACTTCACCCTGGGGTGCTCCTGTTTTATTTGTGAGAAAGAAGGATGGGTCATTGAGGTTGTGTATCGACTACAGACAGTGAACAAGGTATTTGTGAAGAACAAGTATCCACTTCCTAGGATCGTTGATTTGTTTGATAATCTCAAAGGGGCTAGATTCTTTTCCAAGATAGACTGCGATCGAGTTACCATCGATTGAGAATCGGGAATGAGGACGTGTCCAAAGCGGCTTCGAGGACAAGATATGGTCATTATGAGTTCTTGGTGATGTCTTTTGGACTCACTAATGCACCAGCGACCTTCATGGACTTGATGAGCAGGTGTTCAAGCCATTTTTGGACCGTTTGTCATCGTATTCATAGATGACATTCTCGTATACTCTCGGACCGAGGAAGAACACGTGTGGCACTTGAGGATGGTGTTGCGGACATTGAGGAGCACCGGTATACGCCAAATTTTGAAATGTGAATTTTGGCTAGAAAGCATCTCATTCTTGGGACACGTGGTTTCTAGTGACGGCATTCAAGTGGATCCCAAGAAAATTGAAGTCATGAATCGATTGGCTTAGGCCTACAATACATCGAGGTGCGAAGTTTTTCGGGTTTAGTGGCTACTACAGTTTTTGTACAAGATTTCTCCAGGATAGCGGCTCCCCTAACTAAGTTGACCAGGAAGAATGTTCCATTCATTTGGACAGATGACTGTGAGGTGAGTTTCCAGAAGCTTAAGGAGTGTCTAACCACTGCCCCTGTGTTGACACTACCTGTGAGTGGTGAAGGATACACCGTGTGTTGTGACGCCTCCAGAGTTGGCCTAGGGTGTGTTTTGATGCAGAATGGAAAGGTAGTGGCTTATGCTTCAAGGCAGCTGAAGAGGCATGAGCAGAACTACCCCACCCATGATTTGGAAATGGCGGCTGTAATCTTTACACTAAAAATCTGGAGACACTACCTGTATGGTGAAGTGTGCGAGATATACACCGATCATAAAAGTTTGAAGTACATCTTCCAGCAGAGGGACTTGAACTTGAGACAGAGGAGATGGATGGAGCTTCTGAAAGACTATGATTGCACCATCCAGTACCACCCTGGAAAGGCCAATGTTGTGGCAGATGCTCTGAGCAGAAAATCTTCTGACAGTTTGGCACACATTTCAGTAGAGAAGAGACCGTTGATTCGGGAGGTACATGAGTTGATGGATCAAGGTTTAATCCTAGATCTGTCAGATGAGGGGGTATTGTTGGCTCACTTTTCAGTGAGGCCAGACTTGAGGGACAGAGTTAGAGTTTCCCAGCACAGAGACCAACAATTGATAAAGATCATAGAAAGAGTACAGCAAGGCGAAGGTGGTGAGTTTGGATTTGCCAATGATGGTGCCCTAGTACAAGGTTCTAGGATATGTGTGCCCGATGTAGACAACCTCAGGAATGAAATCATGCGAGAGGCACACTATACACTGTACAGTGTTCACCCTGGTTCCACCAAGATGTACCATGATGTGAAAGATAGCTACTGGTGGAATGGCATGAAGAGAGACATAGCAGAATTTTTGTCCAAGTGCTTGACTTGTCAGAAGGTGAAGTTTGAACACCAGAGACCGTCAGGGAAGCTGCAAGAGCTCCCTATCCTAGAATGGAAGTGGGAAATGATTACTATGGATTTTGTGACTGGGTTGCCTCGTACCACGCGAGGATATGACTCGATATGGGTAATTGTAGACCGCTTGACCAAATCAGCTCACTTCTTACCTGTAAAGACTACATACTCTGTGGCACAAGATGCGCTCTACATTCGAGAAATAGTCAGATTGCATGGAGTTCCGGCTTCCATAATATCTGACAGAGGGCCCCAGTTCACTTCTCGGTTTTGGAGAAAGTTGCAGGAGGCACTTGGCACACAGTTGAACTTCAGTACAGCCTTCCACCCTCAGACAGACGGACAGTCCGAAAGGACGATCCAAACACTGGAAGACATGCTTCGCATGAGTGTCTTGGATTTTGGAGGTCAGTGGGATGAGCAGCTAGCTCGTGGAGTTTGCCTACAACAACGATTATCACTCCAAAGATAGGGTTGGCACACTATGAGGCATTATATGGAAGAAAGTGTAGGTCTCCTCTGTGTTGGACAGAAATGGGGGAAGCGAAAGTGCATGATGTAGACCTAGTGCGAGACACTTTGGTAGTTCCTTTAATCGAGGAACGATCGAGGCGGCTTTCAAGAGGCGTAAGAGTTATGCAGACCCCAGACGGAGGGATGTGGAGTTTGCAGTGGGCGACTATGTATTCCTGAAGGTTTCTCCAATGAAGGGAGTCATGAGATTTGGAAAGAAGGGCAAGTTGGCACCTCGGTATATCGGACCTTTTGAGGTTACTGATAGAGCTGGAGCAGTTGCTTACCGGTTGGAGCTACCACCCAACCTTTCTCACGTTCATCCCGTGTTTCACATCTCCATGCTCAGGAAATACATTCCTGATCCTTCTCATGTACTGAAGCCGGATGTGATAGAGCTAAAAGAGAACTTGACATTTGAGGAGCAGCCTGTAGCCATAGTGGACTACCAAGAGAGACAGTTGAGATCCAAACAGATACCTATGGTTAAGGTTTTGTGGAGAGTCGATCGGTGGAAGAGTGCACACAGAGTCGAGCGGGACATGCGTAGCAAGTACCCTTACTTGTTCAATGCATAATCATGTGTTTTATTACGCCTTGTGTAAAAATTCGAGGGCGAATTTTTACGTAAGAGGAAGAATGTAACACCCCAAATTTTATTATTTATGAGTATTTTTGATATTTTAATTTTATTTAAATTTTAGGAATTTTTGAGATTTTTGATTTTAAAAATAGGGTTCGATTTTCCGAAAATATATAATTTGATGATTTTTAAAAATTAATTTAAAGACCACGTTGAAAAACTAAAAATATATTTGGAGTCTACGTATTTTTACGAGTTTTACTAATTTTTGAAATTTTGGACCTCGTTTTCGGTCCCGAGGCCGAGTAAAAATTCAAAATTTTGTATTTCGAATCGAACCGGCCGAATCGAACCGGACCGGATCGGACCGGTCGAATCGAACCGGCTCCCTTTCCTTTTTCTTCTCCCGCGCGCGTCGTCCCTCTCTCTTCTCTTTCTTTTCTCTCTCCTCCCCTCCCCTGCGCGCGCGCGTTGCTCCAGTTTCTCCGGCCAAATCCGGCCGATTTGGCCACCGATTGGACCGGGTCTTGTGTCTAAAATCATCTACTCGGCGAGAGCTTTCCATAGACACCAAGAACGCCGAAATTCATCGAGCGGTTTGTCCGATTTTTGCTCGGGAAGATTTTATCCCATTTCGACTTTTGGGCTAGATTTCTCGAAAACCGTGAATCCCACGAGGAAACCGAGGCCACCAGCACGCTCTATTCGTCGAGAGCTTCGCAACGACATAAATTTCGAATTTTTCCGACACCGTTTTTGGTGGGTCCCATGGAACTTCGCGGTGTAATTTTCGAGCATTAAATGAGCTTAGAAAATTCGAAAAATTTATGTGCTAACCCCGTGTTATGGGCTTCGTGTAGGTATCCTCGATTCGCGGAAATTCGGCGATTGACCGGTGCGCAAATTTCGGGCAACGGACCGTGGCCGGAAAAGTCTCGAATTGGGCCGAGGTTTTGGCTAGCCCCATTGTCGACGCGTCGAGCGTCCCGAAGTCGGAATCGGCAAAAGTAAACCCGAACCTAGTTTTTACGTAATTTTCTAGTGCTTAAATAGGATTAAAAATCCATAAAATATTCGTGGTAGCTTAGAAAATTACGATTCTTTTTGCAATAGCTTAGTAATATTGCTTGTTTGGGCAGTTTTTGCAAAAATGATCAATAATAAGGACTAAATTGAAATTTTGCGTATTGTGATGGATGATTGATTTGATGGGCCCAGGAGGGGCTGTGTGATATGATTGAAGCTGATGTATGGATTGTGAGTATAGAAGTGCGTTTTTAGCCCTTTTGCAGGTTGGGTAGGTTCTAGGTATAGGGGAGACTCTGCCGGATTTTCGGCACGACTTAGGACGTAATTGGTCTTTTTCTTTATTTGTATTGAGTCAGATTGTATTAAATAAATGTAATATGATTGTCGGTGAGCGGATGACCTTCTTCCTCCGCTCACCACAGTAATTTGTCGTTAAGTCTGAGTAAAATATTAATTTTAATTATAATTTCGATATTATTATATGTTCAGCATGCCCATGCATCACTTATATGCATATATTTATGTAGTTAAACTCTAGGCACGATTTATGTTGCATTCATAACTGTTGATGTACCATAGATGTTGTTGTGGTAATTTGGAGCAGTGTGCGTGCGTTGGCGTGCGTGTGATGTGGTGTGGACTATGGATAGGACGGGGTAGTCACGGCTTGAGTAATTCGCTGGGACCCGTTCCTTCGAGGGGTAGTCACGGCTTGAGTAATTCGCTGGGACCCTCGATTTGGTTATTAAGTGGAAGTCCGAGCTTGAGTAATTCGGCACCGGGTTGGATTTAAGAGAGTGTATAGGATCGGCTCCCATATGTTATGATTGATACTACAGGGTGTGTGAGTGCTCCAAATTACCTTTTGATGTTATGATGTGAAAATGTTGTTTATGTTGCATTTCACTCTACAGGGTGCATTAGTTCAGATAGTTATAGAGATTATAGTTAAGATTGATATTTTACTCTCTGAGTCGAACGCTCACTCCTGTTCAAAATTTTTACAGGCCACAGGAGGATATTTTGTTCTGGGTTAACCTGCCTTTTTACCTCGCAGGTTGTTTATCAATATTGTGTAATTTTAATTACTCCTAGAATTTCCGCATGTGTTAGCAGTAATTATTTGAAATTGGTCTGTAATATTATAATTCATGTTGGACCTGTAAACTTAATATTTTAAGTCTGTTTGATGGATTGGATGAGGGAGCTGAGCTCCCATTTATTATTATGTTGATGAGTATGTGGAGGGTGAGCTGAGCTCCCCAATGGATTGTTTATTGTGTTTACAGGTCGAGTGAGTCGAAAACTCCCCGTTGAAAAGTCCATTTTATGGCCGGACTCTGTCCGTTTGTTTTCTTGATATTGGGCCCAAATGGGCCTTAGAGTTGAGTTAATGAATAGTTAAGGCTTACTACGGGCCTCGGGGGCTTTAGGCTGGCCCAGGTCCTAGTGCCGGTCCGGCCCATAGGTTGGGTCGTGACAATCATAAACCTTCTCCAAATCAATAAAAACATGTGTAGATCTTTCTTCACATTTCTATATTTTTCCATCAAGCTTCTGATGAGAAAAATCGCTTCCATAGTTGAATGACCGAGCATGAAGCTAAATTGATTGAGAGAGATAGAAGTATCATGACGTAGTTGATTCTCCACAACTCTCTCCCACAACTTCATAGTATGGCTCATGAGTTTAATTCCTCTATAGTTTGAGAAACTCTGTATGTCTCTCTTCTTTTTAAAAAATAGGTACTAAAATACTCATCCTCAATTCATTATGCATTTTCTTTGAGTTTATAATCTTATTAAATAATTTAGTTAACCATGCCACTCTCATATCTTCCACACTTCAATTGGTATTCTATCGGGTCAATAGGTTTTACACACTTTCATTCACTTAAGTACTTCATTTACTTCTAAAGATCTAATCATTCTAGTATAATTCACATTTTTTTCTATTGTTCTATAGTCTATATTCACGCTATTACCATTTTGAATATTATTAAAGAGATCATTAAAATAATTTCTCCATATTTCTTTAATGTCCTCATCTTTCACCAACACTTTTCCTTTTTTATCCTTAATGCACCTAACTTGATTGAGATATTTTTTTTTTCCTAATAATCATTTTATTTTTTCTTTGCTCTAAAATAAAAAAACATATGTTATACTCCCAAATTATTTTAAATTAAAATCCAATATTCACAAAGAAATAAATATTTGTTGAACTTATAACACTTTTCCTTTTTTATCCTTAATGCACCTAACTTGATTGAGATATTTTTTTTTCCTAATAATCATTTTATTTTTTCTTTGCTCTAAAATAAAAAAACATATGTTATACTCCCAAATTATTTTAAATTAAAATCCAATATTCACAAAGAAATAAATATTTGTTGAACTTATAACACTTTTCCTTTTTTATCCTTAATGCACCTAACTTGATTGAGATATTTTTTTTTTCCTAATAATCATTTTATTTTTTCTTTGCTCTAAAATAAAAAAACATATGTTATACTCCCAAATTATTTTAAATTAAAATCCAATATTCACAAAGAAATAAATATTTGTTGAACTTATATAATTTCTTAGAAAATAAAAAAAAATAAAATCTTTTTGTTTTTGAAGGAATTAAGATCTTGTTATGTTATAAAAAAATGCAAATAAAGTCTATTTAAAATTAAGTTTTCTCTGATTAAAATTTTTACAAAAAAGCACAAAGGGAAAAATCAAATGATGATTATTATTTAATCCATTGTTATGAATTTTTATACTTGTGGTTATCTATAAAAAAAAAAGAAGAAAAATTAATATTTATAAATTTATTTCTATATATTTAAAACCGAATTAGTTGATTCTTAGTATTTCAGTAACAGTTTAGTTATTTTGTTCGATTTTTCATTAGTTACAAAATAGTCAAAGAATATTTTTAAATAAATTTTAATTTTTTTCATAAATATTCATTTCCAAATTAATTTTATAAAATAAACTTTTAAAGAAAAAATTAAAAAAATTTTATTAATTTTTTCAAAAATTATTTTGAATAATACATTTTTTTCCAAGAAGTTTTGAAAAATAATTTTTCTATTATTTTAAAAATTTCACCTATGTTTAAAGCTCAATTACACCATGTAATTATTAGAAAAGTTCAATTTAGTGATTTTCAAATTTTTATTTAATTTAGCCCATAAATTTCAATTTAACCCAAACTAAAGATGTCACGACCCAATCTATGGGTCGGACTGGCACTAGGACCTGGGCCAGCCTAAAGCCCTCGAGGCCCGCAGTAAGCCTAATTATTCCTTAACTCAACTCTAAGGCCTATTTGGGCTCAATTTCAAGAATTCAATTGGACAGAGTCCAGCCATAAAATGGACCTTTTAACGGGGAGTTTTTAACTCATCTGACCTGTAAACACAATATATAATTAATTAGGGAACTCAGCTCACCCTCCACATACACAAATGTCATAAAAATAAATGAGAGCTCAGCTCACTTATCCAGTCCAACAAACATGCATATAATAATAAGTTTACAGGCCCAACATGATAATTATATTACAGTCCCCAAAACAAATAAATATTTATAACACATGCGAAAATTCTAGGAGTTAATAGAATTATACAAATATTAATAAATGATCTGCAAAGAAGAAAAGCAGGTTAACCACAACAAAAATCCTCCTGTAGCCTGAAAAATAATGAACAGGAGTGAGCGTTCGACTCAGAGAGTAAAATATCAATTTTAACCATAATCTCTATAACTATCTAAAGCTAATATATCCTGTAGAGTGAAATGCAACATCAGCAATATTTTCACATCATAACAGCAAAAAGGTAATTTGGAGCACTCACACACCCAGTAATGTCAAATCATAAATATATGGGAGCCCCTATGCAGCTCTCTTTAATCCAACCTGTGCCAGCAAAGAACTCAAGCCGGACTTTCGCTTAATAAACTAAATCGGGGTCTCAGCGAAGAACTCAAGCTGTGTCTACCTCGAAGGACCGGGTCCCAACGAAGATCTCAAGCCGTGTCTACCCGTCCTATCCATAGCCAACACCACATCACACGCACACCAACGCACGCACACTGCTCCAAATTATCACAATAACATCTATGGCACTTTAACAGTTGTGAATGCAACATAAAACGTGCCTAGAGTTTAACTACATAGATATATACATATAAGTGATGCATGGGCATGCTTGAACATATAATAATATTGAAATTACAATTAAAATTAATATTTTACTCACAAACTTGACAGCAGTCACTGTGGCAGCTGGGCGGAGGAAGAAGGCTGTCTTGGCTCACCTGATAATTTTATTATAATCATTTAATAAATTTGACTCCATACAAACTAAGAAAAAGACCAAAGACATCCTAAGTCGTGCCGAAAATTCGGCAGAGTCTCCCCTATACCTAGGACCTACCCAACCTGCAAATGGGTTTAAAACACACTTCTATATCCATCAACCATATACCCACAACTCAATCATATCACACAGCCCCTCCTGAGTCCATCCAAATAGTCATCAATCACAATATGTAAAATTACAGTTTAGTCCTTATTATTGACCATTTTTGCAAAAACTACCCAAATAAACTCTAAAAATTTTAAAACTTTGCCCCACGGTCCTTAGCAATATTATTAGGCTAATGCAAAAAGAATCATAATTTTCTGAGACACCACGAATATTTAATAGATTTTTAATCCTATTTAAGTACTAGAAAATTACGAAAAAGCAAGGTTCGGGTTTACCTATGCCGATTCCGATCTCGGGAACGCGCTCGGGGCATCTAAAAATGATGGGGTAGCCAAAATCTCGATCCAATTCCTAGACTTTTTCAGTAGCCGGTCTATCTGGCCGGAAATTCACAGATCTGGACAACTGTCAAATTTCCGCAAATTGAAGGTACCTACACGAAGCCCACAACACGGGGGTTAGTATAAAATTTTTACGAAATTTTCTAAGCTCATTTAATGCTCGGAAAAATATTGCGAAGTTTCGTGGGACCCACCGAAAAATGGTGTCGAAAAATTTTGAAATTTATATTGCCATGAAGCTCTCGACGAATGGAGCTCTCTGGTACTCTCGGCTTTCTCGTGGGGTTCACGGTTTGCGAGAAATCTAGCCCAAAAGTTAAAATGGGCTAAAACTTCTCGGACAAAAATTGGTTAAACCGCTGGATGGATTTTAGTGTTCTTAGTGTCTATGGAAAGCTCTTTAAGTGTAGATGGTATTTGACACAAGACCCAGCTCAATCGGTGGCCGGATTGACCGGATTTCGGCCGGGAAGCCAAAATGGTGCGCGCGCGTCTGGTGGTCTTTGCACGCATTTTTCGGCCACCTGGAGCGTCAGCCGGTTGTGGGAAGGTGGTGGGGCGGTGCGCCGGCGAGGTGGGGAAGGCTGGGTGGCAGCGGCGTGGCTTGGGGGTGAGGGAGGAGAGAGAAAACGGGAAGGGAAAGAGGAGAGGTCGGGTGAGCGAGGGAGAAGAAAGAAGAGAAAGAAAAGGGTCGGTTCGAATCGATCGGTCCGATTCGATCGGTTCGATTTAGGATATAAAATTTTGAATTTTTACTCTGCCTTGGGACCAAAAACAAGGTCCAAAAATTTCGAAAAAATTTTAGAAAACTCAGAAAAATTCGTAGACTTCAAATATATTTTTAGTTTTTCCACGTGGTCTTTAAATTAATTTTTAAAAATCATCAAACTTCAATAATTTCAGAAAATCAAACTTGATTTCTAAAACCTAAAAAATCTCAAATAATTTCCCAATTAATTAAAATAAAATATCAATATTTACCCAAAAATAATAAATTTAAAAATTAGGGGTGTTACAAAAGATAATCAAGCAATTAAGTTTCTTAATTTTTAAGTTTAAATCAATAAATCAATAAATTTAGTCTCAAAATAAATAAAATTAAAATTTTCAATTTTTTATTAAATCAAGAAATAAAAAATTTAGCCCATAAATTTTAATTTTTAAGTTAAATTGAGGTTAAATTGAAATTTCTAAACTCATTAAAACAAAAAATTAAAAATATGCTAAATTAAACTTTTTCAATAAGTATAGAGGTTAAATTTAATATTTTACCATTTCACTTGCATAACTAACAAAGAGAGTGAGTTTGAGTTTTTTTATTATTTAATTTTTTTCTAGAAACAATTTTTATAGAAATTTTACGAAAAAATATTTATTGGAAAAAATTAAAAATTTTCTAAAGGAAAAAAATCTCTAAATTTTTTAGATTCTAAAAAGTATATTTTTTTCTTAAAAAAAGTTTTGAAGAAGTAATTTGCAGAAATTTCACAATGAATTAAATACTTAGAATCAACCAATTTGATTTTTAAAATATAAGAATCGGTTTATTAGTTTGTAAATTTTTACAAATTAAATAATAATTTATTAAAAAAATAAACTTTATTAAAAAAAATTAGAGAAAATGTAATAGAGAAAAAAAAAATAATGAGTAAAAGGAATGAATATGGTGAATGAGTAATAAAATGAATAAGTAAAAAGCTTATTCAAAATCTGCTTAAAAATGGAATAAAATTGAAATTTTAATATAATTTTAATTTGAGTTTTCAATAATTCAATTTTATTATCTATAATTTTAATTAATTTAATATAATCTTAGTTTAAATTTCAATTATTTAAATAATTTTATTTAATTATGAATCGATATATATAAATTAATATTTTAAATTTTAAAATTAATTATTAATATATATATTATTAATATATAATAAATTATATAATATATTTTTAAATTATTTTTTAATTATATAATATTTAAATTATATAATTATAAAATATATATATAATTAAAGATTAAATATTTTAATAGTATATTTATAATTAAGAATTTAATATATTTATAATTAAAATTATTAAAAAATAAAAATAATGATAATATATATATATATATATATATATTATAATTTAATTGCAGTAGAAAATATATAACCGCGCACACCTGTTTATGTATAATGATTTGACCATATTACCCCCACACAAGCTCATTTTTTATCGTAAAGGATTACGATTTTTGCTTTCCTGGCAGGGGCACCACTCGCCAATAAAAGGCAATCCAATTCGAGCTTCTGTGCCCTAGAATTCTCAAAATCATCGGGTTCTTGATTCTCCATTAGCAGTCTCAAGCTTCGCAGCTAAACAGAGAACCCAACCCGAAAGTAAGAAACAGCTCCAAAACTTTTGCCTAAGAATTAATCAATCATTCAATTTTCAAGATGACCGATTACGAAGGAGGAAGATATGATGGCAATGGTGCCGACTTCGACAACGATAACTACGGTTCTGGCGGTGGTGGCTTCTCTCCTCAGCCTCGCGCTAGCAGTCACAGCCATGGCGGAGCCGACGATCACAGCGATTCCAAATCTCAGGTAGTAAACAAGACAGTTAATATAGCTATAGCAATTACTAGTATATACCTTTTTCCTCCGGTATTGTCCTAATTTAGGGACTTCATGTTGTTTCTTTATGTGAATATATGTGTTTTTCTTTCAATTTTGTTGTTTGTGCTTCGAGTTCTGTGCGTATTGTCTTAGATCACTTTCTTTTTGTAATTGTTTTTAAATCAGGGTAAGATTTATAGTAGAAGCTTCAGTATGATTTAAGTTTTTTGAGTATGGGATGTCCATGGAGTGTGGATTACCTCGAGTTTCAACTAGGCCAAAGAAGTTTTTTGTTACAGCTCCTCCCCCCCCACCCCTCAAAACAAACCACCTTTGTTGTAGTCTCAGGTGATTGTGAATTTTAGGTAGTTCTTAGATTTGATTCTGATTTAGCTTCTCATTAGTTCGGATTTGCTTTGGAGATTCACTAAGGTTAGTGGTTGCTACATCATACATTTGGTCTTATGCTCTTATTTGTTTTCGACATGTTAGGCATCTTGCATTAAATGAATGATTTGTTAATATTGCTATCTGTTGAAGGTGCCTTTCCTTAAAACATGTTAATTGTTAACCTCATGTACATGTTATGCTATTAAGCATGTCTTTTATGTTAGTTGTCTATATTTTGTGTCTTATTGTGTACCACTTAATCTTTATAATTATGCTAATAAATGTTTGCCAATCCAGCATGGTTCTCGAGACTATGAAAGAGAGTCTTCAAAAAGTAGGGAAAAGGAGAGAGAGAAAGGACGCGATAAGGAGAGGGATAGAGACAGGGACAGGGATAGGGATAGGGATCGCGAGAGGGACAAAGATAGGGAGAGAAGCAAGGACAGGGACAGGGATAGGGAAAGAGACCGAGACAAGGATCGTGACCGTCACCATAGAGATCGTGATCGCTACAGAGATCGTAGTGAGAGGAGGGAACGGGGTAGAGATAGAGATGATGATGATTATCACCGAAGCCGAGACTATGACCGGGACAGGTATTGAAATTCAATTATCCTTTTGAATACTGTTCTATCCTTCTGATTTCATTCAGTTGTTAAAAAACTGTTTATAATTTTTTGTTTAATGCTATTCACAGGCGGAGAGATTATGATAGGAACAAGGAAGATAGGCACAGGCGTCGGTCAAAATCTCCTTCAAGAGGTAGATCCGAACACAGGTCCAAATCGCGATCTCGTTCTCGTTCCCGTTCTAAGAGGTAATGCATTTGTATTAGAATGGTTAGCAAGTTGGGCAACATTCATTTTCTTTTAGAATTGAGTATTTTAGTTGATGTGCAAATTTAAGATGTTTATTGTTATCTATTGCCTTTCTTCTTGGCATGCTAACCATACCTGCTTTCAGCAAAAGGATCAGTGGTTTTGATATGGCTCCTCCACCATCTGCAATGTTGGCTGGTGCAGCTGCAGCTGCTGCTGCTGCAGGTACATTTACCCTCCTCCATAGTTAAGATTGTCATATTGCTTAACTGCTGTCTTTGTTTTTGTGGTATAGTGTGGAAAGTTCGTACCAATTACATGATATCATTTTGGTAAGCAGTATTTTGTTCTTTTATTATGTACATATAGCTTCTAAAATCTGTGGTCTCTGAATGGGCTATATTATTATTATTTATGGCTTGGTGAAATAATTCTGGAACTGAGAGAGTTTTTTGGTTTTTCTTGTGTTTGGTGTTTGTTTGTTTGTTTTCTTTCTCGTCTTTTGTTGTGAGAAGGCAATGTTGGGCTACTTGCCCCACTGTGCTGACTATGGGCGTGAGCCGACTTCTGTAGCTTTTATGTACAAGGAGGAATCAATGCACCGGTTTGATGGTTCTTGTTCGTCTTCAACTGGCAACTATTGCCTGTTTTGGTAGTCTTGCAAATATTTCCTCCAGAACTTGAACAAAAGATGTATTTTTTTTCATCTCCTTTGATAAAATTATTGTAAGAATTAGGACTTAATTGTTCTGCTAGAAAATGATGGAGGAGTCAATTTTGGTACCTTGAATGCATTACAGTATACTTTTTGATTTATGATTGTTCTAATTCTTTTCTAATTGCTTTTGCAGGTCAGATGCCTGGCACAAATCCTGCCATTTCTGGAATATTCCCTAACATGTTTCCTTTAGGGGCTGGTCAGGTATGTCTTATTTTGTGTAATGGGTAATTTTATTTGGATCCTTTAATTTTAATAATTTTGTGTCATTTGTTTGCCTGCAGCAGTTTGGTGCTCTTCCGGTTATGCCAGTTCAGGCAATGACACAGCAGGTTGGTATAATCAAAGATCCATTATATTTGCCATTTGGAACATATTTCATTTGTATTCAATGTGAAATTTGTCTTCAATCATGTGATTTATATTGTTGCTCCAGGCCACTAGGCATGCTCGACGGGTATATGTTGGAGGACTTCCCCCTACAGCTAATGAACAGGTCCTTTTTACAGCATGCCTCTTTTTCCCCTCCCATGCATATGCTTGTCATAATAACCATTTATCTTTTCCTGCAGTCTGTAGCAACTTTTTTCAGCCAAGTTATGGCTGCAATTGGAGGAAACACTGCTGGCCCAGGTAGGCCAATGTTTTTCTTCAGTCAATGGCAATTTAGTTGCCCGTTTTATTTTTATGTTACTAAATGTTTGTCATGGTTGTTTTCTCTAGGGGATGCTGTTGTGAATGTCTATATAAACCATGAAAAGAAATTTGCGTTTGTGGAGATGAGGTCTGTTGAGGAGGCTAGTAATGCAATGGCTTTGGATGGAATTATTTTTGAGGTAGCTGTTCGTGGATCTTCATTGGGATAGGACTCTGATCTGTATGATATTTGCTGTTATATTTTGGGTTGTTTTTCTCTAAAGAAATTGTTTTACTTCCAGGGAGCACCTGTCAAGGTGAGGAGACCTAGCGACTATAACCCATCTCTTGCTGCAACACTTGGTCCAAGCCAGCCCAATCCCAATCTTAACCTTGCAGCAGTTGGCTTAACTCCAGGATCTGCTGGTGGGCTTGAGGGTCCTGACCGCATCTTTGTGGGTGGGCTTCCCTATTACTTCACAGAAGCACAAATCAGAGAGTTGTTGGAATCTTTTGGGCCTCTTCGAGGTTTTGATCTGGTCAAAGACAGAGAAACTGGCAACTCAAAGGGCTATGCATTTTGTGTTTATCAGGATCTTTCAGTTACAGACATAGCTTGTGCTGCTCTGAATGGAATTAAAATGGGTGACAAAACTCTCACTGTTAGGCGTGCCAACCAGGGTACTAACCAGCCCAAGCCTGAGCAAGAGAATGTTCTATTGCATGCGCAGCAGCAGATTGCATTGCAGGTGAAATGATCTCTTGTTATTATCCCTCAACTTTAATTCCATCCCATCTTTAGATCAGATATTTTCTTCTCTCTCTCTCTCTCTCTCTCTCTCTCTCTCTCTCTCTCTCTCTTCTTTTTAGTTGTCAATTTCTGATTTTGGCTAATGTTTATATGTTATTTGAAAGTGAAACAATGTTTTTTTTGCAGAGGCTTATGTTACAACCTGTTCCTACTAAAGTTGTATGCCTAACTCAAGTAGTTACTGCGGATGAACTCAAAGATGATGAGGAGTATGAAGACATCTTGGAAGACATGAGGATGGAAGGAGGGAAATTTGGTAAAACCTTTGAACTGTTTATTACCATAAATATTTATCTTCTGAGTTAACGCCCTCCTTCCCCAACTTTTCCTCCTGTGAAGTCTTTCTTTGTTAGCCCCTTTTTTTGTTTTCTCCCGAGGCTTCTTACATTGTAATTGATTTTCTTTATTTTCTTTGTGTTGTATGTCTGTTTTACAGCCTTTTGTAGTCCCACATTCTGCTATAAAGAATCAGGCCTAACATACACAGACAGAAGACTTCATTATCCCCTATTTATATTTACTTGATCTCCTCTTTAAAAATTTATTAATTTGGAAAATTGCGATTTGCATATTTTCACGCCTTAAATGCAGGTACGTTGGTGAATGTTGTTATTCCACGCCCAAAGCCAGATTGTGAAGCTTCATCAGGAGTTGGGAAGGTCAATACTCATCACCATTTCATTTTTTTTTTTGGGTGATAACATCTTTTCCTGTAACTTGTTTTCTTGAGGCTGTAGTTGATAAACACAAATATCCTGTTATTTTCAGGTGTTCTTGGACTATGCTGATGTTGAAGGAGCTACAAAAGCCCGAGCAGGAATGAATGGGCGGAAGTTTGGTGGGAATCAAGTTGTGGCTGTGTTTTATCCTGAGAACAAGTTCTACCAGGCAGAATACGATGCCTAGATAGTGTCTTCTGGCAATATATAAAATTTGATGACGTACTATTGATGTTATTGATGATAAAGCTTGAACAGTTCCCTGATGAGTATTCTGTTGTTTTTTTTTCTTAATGTTATCATAAATAGACAAGATGTATTGAACTCAGTTCAAATGAATGAACTTTGTTTTTCAGGGAAGCAACTGTATTCTGGTTAGTAAAAAGTCAAAACTCTTGTTTTTGTTTCTGCTTTTTAAACTCTCCCGATTCTGACATTTGAGCGCTAATCTCCTAATGAATTTGTTCTATTATGAGATAGCAGGATTTGGATGTCTAAGCATGAGAGCTTGAGCATCAATGCGAATATTCGAGAGTTGAGTATGCTAGAACATTGATTGAAACGTGTTTTTATGAATATCGTTTCATGTGTGGAAGAAACGAGGTAAAATATCATGCTTGACTGCTTTTGCAGTTGAAGAGTACGGTAATTAACCTAGTTGTCAAGCTTGTTATGCACAAAGTTTGCTCAAGTTGTTTCTAGAACCTCTAAATTAAGAGGAATCCGCATCAGTTCCTTGAGTTCCTTTTGGGAATTCCTCTTTATCAGTGGAAATAGGTTACCACTAACGTCACTTTCTTTTATGCACTGAAATCTGCTCCGTGTTAGCAACAACTTCTAGCAATTCAGGAAAAGTGAAGAGATTATGAAATGGACAGAATCTTATTTAGCATTGATGTTTGAATTACTGTTGAGACAAATATATTCTAAATAATTTTATTAGTAATATTTGTTCAATAAGTTATGCAAGGCTTTCCACTCCTGCAGGGTCGCTACGTTCTCGAACTTGCCTAGCAGAGCAATAGAGAAGCCACTATTATGAATTTATGATCTCAGGCAACTCCTATAGCACTGCGATTTTTCTTCTTATCAACCGCCCCGTCAAAATTAATTTAGATGAGTATATATATATAGGAGGTAGCCATTTAGGAGGACGCTGCATTCCAGCAAATGCTTGGTCAGGTTGATGCTTGCACGCATCACATTCCTCCTTCACTTTGTGTTTAATTTGCATATGGCAAAATCTCTCTCAGCACCAATCTTGACGCCTGAACAGGAAATCATTCCTAGACTTGCGCGTTGGCCTTATGATAAATGCTGATAAATTAACGAGTGACTGATTAGCTTGGAGCGAGTTCAATCGATATTCTCCATGACGAATTCTATCTTTCCTTCCCATTTTAAGATACATAGATCATATTCACCAAAGGACTAAAATTCCGCAGACAAAGTCACTAACGGAAGTACATAGCCATTTCCATACACACAACAAAAAAAGTTAGATCATAATACTACAAATGTCACACAAGAGTAAGTTCACAGAACTAGACTACGCTTACAATCCAAAGCAAGCTCCACCCTCAACCTATAGGTAGGGATTTCTCCTAGCCGGTTCAAATTAAAGTTCTTCAGATCTCAATTGCTAGATTGGCGCAACTCAGGTCTCACAAAGTCAGCATCTGGTGGCACTGAAATGTCTACTGTAGGTCTCAGTTGAGCACAAACTTCAATGGCTCCATGCACCGGATCTGATAGGAAGTTGCCAATGAGATCTCGATTGACGGGAGTTTCATTGTCCACAGCTACCAAAGCTTGTTGGTTAAGGATATAATCAAAACGAGGAGCCCATTTCCTGGATCCCAATCTTGCTGTTGTTGAGCAATTGTCAACCATGAAAGAAACTCCACGTGCGTGCATAAATGGATTCAAAGAATCCACAGACTCTATCACACTTTCATTGATGATCTCAGAGTATGAGTGCCCTTTCTTCCTTAAGATTTCAATCTAGAATTCAGAAATACAAACATTAGACATTATAACGCCAAAAAGTGAGATACAAAAACATCGTCTATTTCCAATTCCTTTCTTGCCCAGTCAAGTCAATAAGTGGTTACTATAAACCAAGATATAAGGCCCAATAGCAATAAACCCAAATTATTTTACTACACCTACAAAAGAAACAGGGGACAGAGAGAGAAGGGAACCACTAAACGCTTGGTGATTAAAGAAAACTTCTTCATTTATAAGTATGTGTTACCTGCGCCATCATCAATGCCACATAGACGCCTGCAGTAAAAGGATATAATGGACCTAGGTCCCCTGCTTGTCTAACTGATCGGACTCGCTCACCAACCTTCCACATGCGTGTTTGATCAATTTTACCCATTGGAAAAGCTGGAAGACCATCCTTTTCCTATTAATTGAAAACACAAAAATTAGCTTAATGTTGATATTTAAAAAAAAAAAAAAAAACCTTCAAATTATATCTCATGTTTTACAAGGAAAAGATATTTTTTTTTTGTATTTCAACATACATCTCAATGAAAATGATCTGCTTCCAAACTAGAGTTTTCATAAAACTGTGATGGCAAAAATGAGAGCATGAACATACATAAAAGCGACGGCCAGCCAAGACAACACTGCGAATCTCATTGCCGCAAGCTACATCTTCATAGCACTCGTACAAGATATCCATGCAGGGATAATATGAAGCACTGTATGCAATCTCAAATTCCTTTTTCCCTTCTTTAGACAAGGAATTGTATACGGCCAACATACCCTATAACACAAAAAGACAGAAACATGAACAATTAGGCATCAATGCTTGCTAAACACAAATAATTGCATGCATGTATGAATAAAGCAAGAAACATAGGAGGACAATAATCAAATTTTATCACATGCAACCTGGGTTGAGATGATCTTTGATATAATTCCAGTTATGCACTCAACAGTATTCTTGTAAGCTTCCTCTTCACTCATTCCATTTTCAGTGTATCGTCTAAACAAGGACTCCACAATTCCATGTACAGCTCCCAGTAAAATGCCTACATATTGTGAAGTCAACATTCATGCATTAAGCAATTAAAACATAGCTAAACAATGAAGTGGATAGTTGCAAACTACACATACCACGCTCCCCAAAGATGTCACTCTTGTACTCCTGTTCTAGAGTAGTGGCAAAAGAGAAAGGAGAACCAAGGGCAATTGACCATCCCAAGGCAACATCTGTGGCTCTACCATCAACATCCTGCATAGAGAAAACAATTAAAACCTACTGTCAGTGAAATGAAATAAACCCTAATGCATGTGATTAGGATTTTTTTTTTTTTTTGGTGTGTGTACATGACAGGGTTTCTTGTGAGTGGCTTGTGTGGCTCTGACAAGGGGAGAGAGAGATAACCTGGTGGACTGCAAAACTAGAATTAATTCCAGCACCATTGATTTCTTTGCCTTGAACATAGAGTCTCCTTACAGATGGACCCATTCCCTTGGGACACACAGCAATCACACTAATGTTTTTTGGAAAGTCAAGTCCCATTGACTGCAAATGTCCAAGAAGAAATCCATGGGAAAGCCCAAGTATGCTGTTTGGCTTCATATGGGATAAAATTTTCTCATAGTTATCAGCCTGTCATAGCAAATAAAATTAGAATCATTACAGCGAGAAAAAAAGAATATGAGGAGGAAAGGAACTGACAAAAATTAGACTGAAAACATAGTAGACATTCATCAAGAGAAATGTAAAGATTATGAGATTAGTTCATTTAACTTACATTTCCCTCTGCTAAGCTTTAACTAATGACCAGTGGGATTCAAAATTTATGTCATAAATAAACAAAAATATGAGATATTTTCTTTTCTTTTTTCTTTTTTCTTTCCTTTTTTTAAAAAGAAAGAGCTAAAAGATGTGTAGAAACAACTCTAACAAGGAAAATCATTAACATTATTTTTTCCCCTTATTCCCTATGTTGCATAACAAGAATCAAACAATCAAATAGGAACGTATCACTCATCAAAATTTAGCAAAGCACACGCACATTACCAAGTTCACACATTAAACACAAACATCCAGTCACAAAGAAATGAATATCACGTTTGCTACTTCCCTATTACCTTCTTGAAAAATTGATATCATGCAAAACATTCTCCTAAAAGAAAATGCCATTTACAGAGCTTCCCTTTTTTTCTCTCTCACATTATAAGAGCAATATGGATTTGATTAAAAAAAATCAGAAGAGGAAAATATTTAAAATTTCAGCAAAATTTTGCAGAAATACAAACTTAGCAAGTATTATAGAACCAACCTGTGCAGCATCAGATATCAGTAACATGACAAGGTCACTGCCTGAAATAGTTTCCCATATATCGCCTAGAGTCCCATTCTCTTCAGTAAAACCAGCTGCACGAGCTTCATTGAATGAATGAGATCCCTTCCTAAGTCCAATCTACATTACACAAAATAACCACAGAAAAACACATTACATTTAGAAAAGAGATTGGTCAACCATCTCTGAGCAGCATTCCAAACAACTATATATATATATATATATATATATATATATAACAATACCACTTACCTTCACTACAATATCAGACTTGGCGTCTGCTAGAGAATCCCTTAAATTCTGAGCTTGGGCAGGACCCTTACAATGAGAAAGGGAAACATCAATAGTTTATCCTCTACAGCACATATTTAATCACTGTGAAAGAACATAAATTAACTACAAAGAGATCCTAATATTTGGACACTGGATTGTTACATTATAGAAAAATCATAAAAAAAAAAAACTTCCTGCGCACATATTTTCACACACCCACACCCCCTTACATACATAAACATGCATGCACTGTTATATCTAAATGCACGCGCAAGCACACACACGTATATATGACACGCATATATATGAATGAACTCACATGAGGATAAAGACCTGTATTTCCATAGATATTCCAAAAGAACAATAGTGATTAGACTTGGTTGATCGGAATGAAAAATAGAACATCAGTTTCCTTGTATTATCAAACTTTTCTCAGTAAATAAACAGAGATAAATATGCACATAACAATAATTAAGTAAAACAAAATGTTAAAATAGAATATTCACCTGGGAACCCCAACCAATAACGCCAATCTGCTTGATTCCCTTGAATGCATCTGGCAGCAAGTGGAACAAATCCCTTCCTCCTCTCACAATGTACTACAACAAACAGTGAGCAACATAAGTAACAATTTTTGCAGCTCGCACAGTGATACGCATGCATAGAGCTTTGACTACATATGTACAACTAACAGAAGACAGAAAATAGATGGAACACATTAAAGAAATCTTTCTTCTTTGTTTGTCTCTCAGCAAAGTAAGAGAGAAAAAGAGGAAAAGTCACAATCAATAACACAGAGAAAGGGAAAGAAATAAAATGAAATGAAATGACATACCTCGTCATGACCAGCGAGGGAGATCTTCTCCTTCTTGAAGACAGAGGTCTCAAAATCAAGAGAAATCAGAGGCTCAACAGTAGGAGTGGATACCATACGAGCACCGAGAGCTGAACCGCCGCCATTACTACCATTATTATCGGCTCTAAGTGCCATAAAGGACTTGGAACTGGCAGATAAAAGCCCTAAACCGGAGCTAGAAGACAAGGATTTCCGCGTCAATTTTGGGGATTTATACGGCGTCCGGGTGGAAAGAGTAGCTGTGAAGGAAGTCGCGGAAATCATTAGTAGTGCGATGAAAATTCAAGGCGGAGAAGAGACCGCTAGAGATGAGAAGGGGAAACTACCTTCGTCACTGTCAGCTAATGACTGCAGATTTGATATTTTTAGCTGCTGAGTTTCTTGAGCCCTATATTCTAGTAGAAGATAGATACGTCGTACTGGCGTCTGTTTTCTGGTTTTCATTGTGCGCCTATAGCGTAATACGCCCACTTTGTGTACTGTGTTAACAAAATTTCCTAAATAAATTAGAAAATGGGTCATTTTTTTAAATAAATAAAAATAATAATTTTTTATAATCAAAATTATTCTACAATTTGTCATAATTAAAATTAAATAATTATTTTAAATATTTATTTATAATAATAAAAAATTAATTAGATTATTATAATATATATTTAAAAAAATAATGCTTTATTAAGTAACTTTTTAAAAATTTTAGAAATTAAAAAAATGATTCATGAAAAAGTATGCTAATTTTAGATATTGAGAAAGCTAAAAAGATTATATTATTATTTTTATAGTTATTTTTATCAAATACTTTTACTTTAACGGCTAATTACTAACTGCTAATATCTAACAACTAACCATTAGTAAAATAACTTATAGCTACTAAAACAATTAAAAACTACTAGAACATTTAACATTACCAAACAGAGTCTTAAGTTAAATAAATTTTTAAATATATTTTATAATGATTTGTTGGATTGGGTTAGATGTTTTTGTCAAATTTCCTACTTATGAACTCGTTGCATAGCATTACTGAATTGACAATTTGAGTTTGCAGATGGACAAGGCATCATTGCTTGCTGAAGTTGCAAGTCATTTGCAAGAACTGAAGAAGTGTGCTGCATAAACTAGCGAAGGTCTTTTCATGCCAACGGAAATTGATGAAGCAAGAGTAGAAGGACAACAAGATGTTGCCCCTTGTTTAATCAAGCTCTATGAAGTTGCATTATAAGCCTGGACTTCTATATGATTTGAGACAAATTCCTTCTCATCTTCATCAGGAGACCTGTGGTAAGCACATTGATTTCTATGGTCGCACTTGCATCCCTTGTATCATATTATTATCTATGTTCATATGCTTAGCAACTTGGCAATTTGGCAAACTCTGGGGGTGTGCTAAATTTAAGCAATCTGTGACAATTACATAAACATCAAGAAAGTTGGATCTTATGGTTCAATCCACTTGAAACCAACAGATGAGTAGATTGGGACATTGGGTAATTGACTTGCTGGCATTGAACTCAATCTAAATGCCCTTCTGAAATCTTGAACAACTAAAGAACGCAAAATTTATTCAGAATTATGCGTGACTGAATTTTTCAAAAAAAAAATGTAAGCCAGTTGGGTTAAAGAAGAGCAGAAACAAGCAGAACTATCTATCTTTTTATTCTACTTTCCAATTTTCTTGCTGAAAAAAAAGTCTAGTTCTTTTTGATCTGTACCACAGAATCAAGAAGCAAAGAAATCTGTATTCAAGAATGAAGCTTAACATTACTCCTATATTACTCCATTTCTTTGACTCTTCCAGACCCTGTTGCATCGAAAACCCTTCACCATACAGGTAGGAGTTTCCTTCTATAATCTCCAAGCATTTCCTCTTTCCTCTCCCTCCTCCATACTCATTTATCAAAAAACACTCAAAAGGATATTTAAATAGGCTCAAATGGTGCATGAAAATCCAATAATCTGGTATGTCCTGCTTTGCTATGAAATACCCAGAGAAGAGGAAAAAAGATCCCATAAGGCCAGCAATTATAGATGTTCCCATCATGAAATTTGGCACAAGAGCACAAAAGCATACAACAAAAGAATTTGACATCAGAAAAGCCATCCATACCACCAATAAGAAATAGATGAACCCATCCATTTCCCTTTTCAGTCCAACTAGCCAGTACACTGAGGTGCTGTAGAGGAGTGCCACAATTAACAGAAATGGGATGAATACAAGAGTATTTGATATGACATAAGAAGAAACTCTATAATCACCTTTTGATTAAAATTCTTCTCTCTTGCAAGAAAATTGGCAGGCCTTCTGTTGTTGATGCAAGCAAGAAGGTGAGGCTGAAGGCAAAAAACCCAATTTGAGTTTGTAGCTTCAATTTCTTTGGGTCATTAGTTGCATTCCTAAACATAGTTCCAAGCACAACCCCAGCAACCACTGCTTGTATTATTCTCGCAGTGAAGAGCTGATTGGTTCTGGAAATGACAGTGGAGAATCTCTGAACCAGTACTAAAACCTCCTTGAATCTACCATTGGGGTAACATATTTTCGCCTCTTTGACATTTCTTAGATTAGGATTTCTTCTGATCTCTTCATATTCTTGTTCTGTCACATTACCTTTTATTTCGCTTTATTCAATGTCTATTACTAGGGCTTCTGTCACTTCAAAGGCAAACTCAATCACATTAACATGCCTAGGAATGGAATGACCAGCAAATCTAAGCTGCTGCTCAAGGAGATGCAGGGATCCTTGGTGAAGGACAGAGCCATTTGCTAATGATAGAATCTGATCAAAAAGCTCAAGAATTCGGAAACCAGGTTGATGGATAGTTAAGATAATTGTTTTACCTTGATTTGTAGCCATAGATTTGAGCAACAGAACTACATGAAGAGCTGATGCCGAATCCAATCCTGATGTTGGTTCATCAATTAAAAGAACAGTTGGATCATAAACTAAATCTACACCAATGGATACTCTACGCTTCTCGCCACCTGAAATGCCCCGGCTTGATTCGTTACCAATTCTCACATTGGCAACGTGCTCCAATCCAAGTTCTTTCAGTAGTTCCCTAACTCTAAAATCAGCAGTAGCTTGGAACTCGCCTCTTAACCTGAGACGAGCGCTATACAGGAGAGTTTCTTCAACAGTAAGAAGTGGGAAAAGAACTTCTTCTTGTGTGATATAACCTAATAATCTCCGAAAGCATCTAGCATTCATTGGCTGCTCATTCACAAGAACTTGACCAGAGACTCTACTTGGTGGGATCATACCAGCAAGTATCTCCAACAATGTTGTCTTTCCTGCCCCACTTGGACTAGCAATTGCCATGATCTCCCCTGGTCTAGCTTCACAACTCACATTTCTCAGTATGCAACCATTAACAGTTGTCTTCTTCCAGTGAAGAAGCCAGAAGTAACACTCATCATTCTGACTGGATAATTTGTAAGAAACTTTATTTGCTCTAATTCTATACTGAGTTTTCAGTCCAGCAGAACCAGGAGCTTTTCTTGGTAGTTCCATTCAAAGAAACAGAAAAGAAAGAAGGCTATGAGAAATGAAAAGAAGACAGGAAGTAGCTGGAGTGAGAAGATGAGCTAACACACCAAACATGCTCCATTTTTGTATACGCCAGTAGTATCTGAATTATTTAATTTTTCTTTTTTAATTGATAGATTCATCAAACAGGCAGGCTTCCATACTGAGCTTGAAGACATGCCTCTAAACTGGATTTTATAATTATCAAAATGGCTTAGCCATTTTGGTTTGGTTTATTCCTTTTAATTTTCTTGTATACTGCTGATATGGTAATCGTTCTCACAAGCCATATTTCAACAATTTATTTCTAAGAAACCAAACATAAAACTACATGCCAATTGTAAATTGAGCGAAGTTAATTGTACAAAGCCAATATTCAAGTCACAAAGCAGAGAAACAATTTGGATTTCTACTAGTCCTTGGTTTTCTAGTTTGAGGACAATTTAGCATACCAAGAGATTGGACAGATTGCAGGGAACAACAGAACCCTGCATCAAAGCCTGGGAATTTGTCCATCATCTAGGGAGATCATAGCTCTATCCTTCGGTATATATGTGACAAATGCATGTAACATTTGTTGCCAAATTAAAGAAGAGAGGTGGCATAATTATTTTCAACGTAAGTGGCTTGATGCTGGGGAATGCATGACACCAATGCATGCCTCAGGACACCCGTATGCAAGCACAGACAAGGCTATACGAATTTGGATACGAATTTGGAATGTACATGGAATGAGTCCCGGACATTGAAGATGTGACAGATGCTTGAGGGGACTGTGAGAGTGAGAATTCCAACCTGCCTTTTGCATTAATTGTATACTGTTGAGAACTGTTTGAAGAGTGGTTGACCGTTTCATTTTCATATTACAGAAAAGCTTTTCAGGTGAACTTTTGTGTTGAGTCTGCAGGTGTGGGGTTGGTCTCTGTTCCCTGCAATGCATCAGCCATGTGAGAAGTGAATTGCAGTTAAAAACTTTGCAACTTCTTAGAAAAAGTTTAATGCCTTCCCCCTCTTCAAATTGACAAATTCTCTATAGTTGTGCAACGTGTGGATTGTAACACCCATAATTTTTAAATTTATTATTTTTGGGTAATTATTGATATTTTATTTTATTTGAATTTTAGGAAATTATTTGAAATTTTTCGGATTTTAGAAATCGGGTCCGATTTTTCGAAAATATAAACTTTGATGATTTTTAAAAAAAATTAATTTAAATACCACGTGGCAAAACAAAAAATATATTTGGAGTCTATGAATTTTTCTGAGTTTTCTAGAATTTTTTTGAAATTTTTGGACCTCGTTTTCGGTCTCAAGACAGAGTAAAAATTCAAAATTTTGTATTCTGAATCGAACCGGACCGGATCGGACCGGTCGAATCGGACCGATCTTTCTTCTTCCTTTTTCTTCCTCTCCCGCGCGCGTTCTCCTTCCTCTCTCTCTCTCTCTCTCTCTCTCTCTCCCGTTTTCTCTCTCCTCCCACGGCCACCGCTGCCTCACACCCAGGCCGCGGGCACCTCTCACCGCCTTGACTCGCGGGGCAAGCGTCACTGACGACGCGACACGCAAGCGCGCCGCTTCGTCTTCCCAGTTGAAATCCGGTCGATCCGCCACCATTTGAGCCGGGTCTTATGTCTAAACACATCTACTCATCGAGAGCTTTCCATAGACACCAAGAACACCAAAATTCATCGAGCGGTTTGTCCAATTTTTGCCTGGGAAATTTTTGCCCATTTTGATTTTTGGGCTAGATTCTCACAAACCGTAAACCCCACGAGAAAACCGAGAGTACCAGAGCGCTCCACTCGTCGAGAGCTTCGCGGCAATATAAATTTCAAATTTTTCCGACACCATTTTTCGGTAGGTCTCACGGAACTTAGTAGTGTTTTTCCGAGCATTAAATGAGCTTAGAAAATTCCATAAAATTTATGTACTAACCCCCGTGTTGTGGGCTTCATTTAGGTATCTTCAATTCGTGGAAATTCGACAATTGTCCGGGTCTGTGAATTCTGGCCAGACAGATTGGCTACCGAAAAAGTCTCCGAATTGGATCGAGGTTTTGGCTACCCCACCATTGTCAGATGTCCCGAGCGAGTCCCTAAAGTCGGAATCAGCATAGGTAAACCCGAACCTTACTTTTTCATAATTTCCTAGTACTTAAATGGGATTAAAAATCCATAAAATATTCGTGGTAGCTCAGAAAATTTTGATTCTTTTTGCAATAGCCTAGTAATATTGCTAAGGACTGCGGGGTAAAGTTTTAGAATTTTTAGAGCTTATTTGGGTAGTTTTTGCAAAAATGATCAATTATAAGGACTAAACTGTAAATTTATATATTGTGATTGATGACTGTTTGGATGGGCCCTGGAGGGGCTGTGTGATATGATTGAGCTGTGGGTGTATGGTTGGTAAATATAGAAGTGCATTTTGAGCCCATTTGCAGGTTGGGTAGGTCCTAGGTATAGGGGAGACTCTGTCAGATTTTCGGCACGACTTAGGACGTATTTGGTCTTTTTCTTAGTTGTATTGAGTCAAATTCATTAAATGATTGTAATAAAATTGTCAGGTGAGCCGGAACAGCCTTCTTCCTCCGCCCAGCTGCCACAGTGATTGCTATCAAGTCTGTGAGTAAAATATTAATTTTAATTGTAATTTCGATATTATTATATGTTTAAGCATGCCCATGTATCACTTATATGTATGTATCTATGTAGTTAAACTCTAGGCATATTTTATATTGCATTCATAACTGTTAAAGTGCCATGGATGTTGTTGTGGTAATTTAGAGCAGTGTGCGTGATTTGGTGTGCGTGTGATGTGGTGTTGACTATGGATAGGACGGGTAGACACGGCTTGAGATCTTTGCTGGGACCCGGTCCTTCGGGGTAGACACGGCTTGAGTTCTTCGCTGGGACCCCGATTTGGTTATTAAGTGGAAGTCCGAGCTGAGTTCTTCGCTTGCACAGGTTGGATTTAAGAGAGTTGTATAGGGGATCAGCTCCCATATATTATGATTGATATTACTGGGTGTGTGAGTGCTTCAAATTACCTTTTTACTGTTATGATGTGAAAATATTGTTGATGTTGCATTTCACTTTACAGGGTGCATTAGCTTTAGATAGTTATAGAGATTATGGTTGAAATTGATATTTTACTCTCTAAGTCGAACGCTTACTCTTGTTCAATATTTTTTCAGGCCACAAGAGGATATTTTTGAGGTTAACCTGCTTTCCTCCCTCGCAGGTCATTTATTTATTTTTGTATAAACCCGTTAACTCTTAGAATTTTCGCATGTATTAAAAATAATTATTTGAATTGGGTCTGTAATATATATTGTTATTTTGGACCTGTAAACTTATTATTTTATGCATATTGATAGACTGGATGAGGGAGCTGAGCTCCCATTTATTTTTGTATTGTATGAGTATGTGGAGGGTGAGCTGAGCTCCCCAATTGATTATATAATGTGTTTACAGGTCGGGTGAGTCAAAAACTCCCCGTTGAAAGGTCCATTTTATGGCTGGACTCTGTCCGGTTGAATTCTTGAAATTGGGCTTTAAGGAATAGTTAGGCTTACTAAGGGCCTCGAGGGCTTTAGGCTGGCCTAGGTCCTAGTGCCGGTCTAGCCCATAGGTTGGGTCTTGCCAAATGTGGTATCAGAGCCTAGGCTCCAGATTCATGGGGAAAAATTGTCTAAAGTGTTTGGAAGAGTCTAATATGAGTCACATATGGAAAATAGGGTCCATATTCGTCTTGCATTGTCATCTTTGCTTCTAGTCTCTGCTTCATATATTGTGTGTAAATATGAGTCTATAGAGCTGTGTAATGTGCAGTTTTGAATTTTGTGGGCTAATACTGCTGAATTTCAGGAAAATGCATAGAAGCAGGAGAGCTGCACTTGCACTGTAACTGCATGTGCTGACGAAGTGTCAGCACAAGATGAGGCGCCTGCCCCGAGGAGGCGGGGTAGGAGGCCTAGAGCTGCTCAAGTAGAAGAGCAGCTGCCACCAGTTCAGGATCAGTCTTTTATGGCACAGGGTCCCATGGATCCCATGGCAGCTACTCTAACTGGGTTGTAGAGAACCATCGATATGATGGTACAGTATATGGTCCACCCTCCATAGCAGCAGCAGTCCACCGCATCAAGAGGGGAACCTTACAAACAGATCATCAATTTCAAGAAGTTAGTGCTTGGTACTTATGATGTGTCAGATGATGCCTATCGATTTTTGAATTCCTGCAGACAGGCAGGAACAGAATTCCAGTTGACTGACAAAAGACTTGTTGAGTGTGTGCAGCATGTCATGGGGCCTATGCCTAGACAATGAATGAGTGATTACATATTACCTCGGATGGAAGGTTTATCGTGGACTCAGTTTGTGGAACTGTTTATCAACCGGTTTGTACCAGAAAGTTTTAGAGATCAAAAGCAGTGGGCCTTTGAGGCCTTAAGACAGAATGACAGGTCTGTAGATGAATATGCTACAAAATTTCTGGAACTGAGCAGGTATGCCCTAACAGCAGTAGCTACAGAAACTATGAAGGTGAAGAGATTCCTAAAGGCGTTGGACAGGAGGTATGCAAACCTGGCCATGATGTCTGATTAGTCTTTTGATGTGGTAGTTGATCGAGCTAGACAGATTGAGATTAGCTATGCTGTGGATGACAGTGGAAGGGCAAAGAAAAACAGAGCAGAGGGTTCTTCAGGTGTTTCCCCCATGGGTACTACAGATAGTGGTGGCCAAACTAATTACAGAGGAAGAAGCAGGAATAAAAGGAGTGGTTTCAGACACAAATCTCGAGGATTCAGACCAGGGTACGGATCTAGTAGTGGTCACAGTTCGGGGTACAGCAGTTCTGGGTCTAGTTCAGGATCCTCCTTGGCACCTTGTGCACAGTGTGGAAGAGGACATTCATGACCTTGTATGATGGGTTTAGGAGTATGCTTCATGTGTGGCCAACCAAGTCACTTTGCTAGGGAATGCCCCGTGTTCAGCGAGCCACAGATGGGGTCACAGGGTTCTGTTGCAAATGTTCCTCGTCAGTTGTATCCTGGTGCTTCCAAAGATGGCAGTGGGCCTCAGTACAACAGGGCCGAGGACAAGGGACACGTGGATTTGGAGGCAGATTAGGAGGTAGAAGTCAGTATCAGGGTTCTGCCACTCAGGGTAGGGGTCAAGCTCGGGTTTTCACCCTGACCCACCAGGATGCTCAGGCTTCCAATACAGTTATGGCAGGTATTCTTCTAGTCTGCTCCTATGAGGCTCGTGTTTTGATAGATCCGGGTGCTACGCACTCATTTGTCTCCCCTGTGTTTGCCATGAGATTGGGTAGAAACCCTACAACTTTAGAATGTCCTTTGTCTGTAGCTACCCCGCTCAGTGACAACATAGATGTAGATATAGTTTTTCTGGGTAGCCCAGTAGTAGTGGATGGAAAGATCCTCCCAGTAGACTTGGTGCCTCTACTAGTAATAGATTTCGATGTAATCTTGGGAATGGATTGGTTGGCAACTCATTATGCCACTTTAAACTGCAGGAACAAAAAGGTGTATTTCTACATACCTGGTGTGGAAGAGTTTAGTTTTGATGGTGACAGGAGTGTGGCTCCATATAATTTGGTGTCAGCAATTAGTGCTAGAAAAATGTTGAGGCGTAGATGTCAAGGGTATTTGGCATTGGTAAGAGATACATCTGTAGAAGGTGTCAACATAGAAAATGTTCCTGTTGTCAAAGAATTCATGGATGTCTTCCCTGAGGAGCTTCTAGGGTTGCCACCAGGAAGGAAAATAGAGTTATGCATTGATGTTGTTCTGGGTACAAACCCCATATCAATGCCGCCTTACAGGATGGCGCCAGCAGAATTGAAAGAGTTAAAGGAGCAACTATAGGAGCTATTGGACAAGGGTTTTATACGTCCAAGCACTTCACCTTGGGGCGCTCCTGTGCTATTTGTGAGAAAGAAAGATGGGTCATTGAGGTTGTGTATTGATTATAGACAGCTGAATAAGGTGACTGTGAAAAACAAGTATCCACTTCCTCGGATCGATGATCTATTTGATCAGCTCCAAGGGGCTAGATTCTTTTCCAAGATAGACCTGCGATCGGGCTACCATCAGTTGAGAATCAAGAATGAGGACGTGTCCAAAACGGCATTTAGGACAAGATATGGTCATTATGAGTTCTTGGTGATGTCTTTTGGACTCACTAATGCACCAGCAGCCTTCATAGACTTGATGAACCGGGTGTTTAAGCCATTTTTGGACCGTTTTGTTATCATATTCATAGATGAAATTTTGGTATACTCTCGGACCGAGGAAGAACACGTGTGGCACTTGAGGATGGTGTTGCAAACTTTGAGGGAGCACCAGCTATATGCTAAATTTTCAAAATGTGAATTTTGGCTAGAAAGCATCTCATTCTTGGGATATGTGGTTTCTAGTGAAGGCATTCAAGTAAATCCCAAGAAAATTGAAGCTATAACTGATTGGCTTAGGCCTACAACAGTCACTGAGGTGAGAAGTTTTCTGGGCTTAGCTGGCTACTATAGGCGTTTTGTGCAGGATTTTTCCTGTCACACCTTACCCCTCTGTAAGGCATAACATGATCCCATAGAATACCTAATGAACTACCGAACTTCACCTACCGATAACTCATTAGGTACCCTACAAGGGATTTTAAAACAATTTTCTTATTTTTGACAAGTGATGAGCATTTTCTAGTAAGTACTTAAAACATTTAGTTAAAATTAAAACTAGTTAATATTTTTGGTCCATTTTAGTTTTCCGCAAATTCTATAAAAATTTTAACAGAGTTTCCTCTGTATTTTGAGAAAATCATTCTTCAAATACCTGTAAAAAGCACTTCAAAAAAATTTTCTCAACCACTACTTCAATTTCATACTCAATCCCAATCAATTTCATTCAAATTAAATAAAATAGTTGTACTCATATTTCATTAGAGACAAAATAATTTATATACATTCTTACAAACTTTACATCAAAAGAAATACAACTAAACTTTATTACAAATTTCATATAAATTTTTGTACAAGCTGCTCAAAACCCATTTACATGTCCATACATTTATGTGCAATATATACATCAAAAGAAACATTTACAGTTAGGGTATAAATTATACCCGAAGACTTCAAGATGATAGCTCCTCACACCTCAAATCACGCTGCTCTTCTAGTCTCAGACTGCGATAAAGAATAGAAGCTATCGCTGAGTACTAGGACTCAGTGGTACACAACATATTAAAATAATCTTTATGCAAAAATAAAATCACATTTATTCAAAATTTTGACTAAACATGAGCATTAAACACAAAACATGAATTATGAGATTTTAATGTAAACCAAGTTCATTTCAAAGTATCAAAACACATTTCATAAAACCCACAGTTAGATCATGCCATTCGAAACAAATAGAATCTTAATAGCCAGAGGCTAAAGAGAAATCATATCACAAGGCTAGCTAGCTCAAATATATGGATATCCATTCACATCCTCTTCTACTGGCACACCTCAACACTTCTCCAGAGAAGGAATCAAAATTCGAAACTAATTACCCCCACTAATCGTGCTAGTGAGGTGTTCAAATATATGGTCATGACACTGTGGTTTCAAAACTTATCTTAACAATTTGCTAAACATTGCTATTTCAAATATACACAATAACTTTCACAGTTTAATCAAAACATCATAAATAATGTCACAAATAAACTTTCAACAATTCCAAATCACAAGTAAAATACATATTTCGTTCACTTTATCAATGAATTTTAAAGCATGAAGATGTTGTGCACAAACCTCAAATGAGTCGCCTTTAGGCCTTAACTCGACTCCTCGGGTTCTGTCCCGGTATTCTTTTCCACTGAAACACATAATTTTATAGTGTTTCAGTACCATAATTTAATATAAATCCAAAAATAAATTTAACTTCACTTATACCTAGCTCTAACGTGCTAATTTCGACGTTCTTGAAATTTTTTGTGTTTCGGGTTACTATTCACTACACTATTCAAGTCAAATTGTTGACTTTTTAAGGCTTAATAGGTATGGGAACTCCAACTTCACCCACATACCACATTTTGCCCATTAAACTTGTCGGTTTTGGTCATTTTCTCAAAGCTTAAGTCATTTTGGCAAAATTGCCAATTTTCGGTTTTGGTGCTCCGAAATTGCACTATTCCATTGGTCAATCTACTGTTAGAATTCGGCAAAACTTCCTTCATAGAAAATGTTCCTTATTGTCTTAAGTGTATTCTCATTTTTGGATCACCCCAATCGGAGTTTTGTAGCTCAAGTTGTGGCCAAAATAAAATGACTGTTCACGTGCACTGTTCATGCTGAGATTTTGGATTCTGGCAGATTTTGATTCAAATTTGGTCAGTAATGTGATTAAGTTAAGTTCATAATTTGGTCTAAATTTCTTCATATGAAATGTTCTACTATGTCTTAGGTTTCCATCGGTTCAAGAATCGCCTAAATCAGAGTTTTGTAGAGAGAGTTATAACCCTTCAAACATTACTGCTCAATAGAAATTCTGCAGAGTTGCAGGTTTAGTAACTCAAATTTGCTCAATAATTTGAATGGGTTAATGGCATAATTTGGGGTGGTGTTCTTCATAACAGTTTTAGATCTATACCTTATCTAATTGCTGGTAAAATTTCAGGTCAATTTAACCTTCCTAGCTCGAGTTATGACCAAATGTTACTGTTCATTTGGTCAGTTTGGTGCAGTGGCAGCCTGCTCTCATTTCACTTTGGTCAATTTGTTCACCCAGTTTTGGTCAGTTTTTGGGCATAGTTCCTTAATGAAAATTGTGCTCTTTGATGTCTATTTTCATCCCCAATTTGTGGCATATCAATTGGACTTGTAAAATTTGAGTTTTGGTCCTTCAAAGTGGGTTTGGTCATGCTGCCAGCAGCATGACCATTGACCTACGAATTTGGTTTTCATTCCAACAATTCCCACACATCTCTTTTGGTCATTATTGACCATTTTTCATCTCACAATAAACCAAAGTCATCATTTACCAATTTCTTAAATTTTCTCCCAAAACTCTAAGGGTCAAGAACCCTAATTCCTCAATTTCCTCAATTCATGAATTCTAAGTGTACAAGTCTCACTTACTTACTCAATCAAGGATGAGTACCTCTTTAATTCTAACAATTTCTATCAAACCCTAATTAATTTCATGCAGACCAACTTTCATAAAGCTTCATACATGAGTGATTTCTTGAGTTTCTATGTAATTTGCTACTTATTCAAACTCATTTCTATGCATTTTACTCAAATTAAGTTAGAGAGAGGGACTTACTTGTTGAGCAGAATTTGTAATTCCAAATCCTCACTTCTTTTTGATCCTTCTTATTTCAAATCTCTCTATCAAAGCCAAAGAGCAAGACCTTACTTTGGTGAGTATGAAATTTGTGAAGGAATAATAGGGTTTAAGAAGCTTAAATGACCATTAATAGAGGAAATTGAAAAGAAAAAGAAAGAGAAAAGAAAGGGGAGCCGGCTGAATTTTTTTAAAGAAGAAGAAATGACTTTTCCTTCTAATTTTTTAAGTATTTTAAGTGAAATTTTATGTATTTGACTTGGTAAAAAAAGTTGGGAAATTAAAATTGATTTTTGACATCACAATGATGTCATCCACATGATGCAATAAACCTTTTTCTTTTCTTTTTCAATTTTCTTAAATTTCTTATTAGTTCTTTAATCTAATCCTCGATTCAAAAATTTTTATTTCTCCGATTTTATTGGACAGTTAGGTCAGGAGTCAGCTCTCGGGGTCAATTGACCAAATTGCCCCTCGCCGGTTCATCCCGGTTTGCAATTAATTCCATATTTCTTTCGGCTCCCTGACCTAATTATTTGACTGGCTTAATGCTTCTTTTCGTGATTTTCTCTTTTCCATCAGATTCATAAGGGTCCTAAGGACCGCAGTCACTTTTTACGGTTCAAATTTGAGTTTAAAATGACTTCAGCTGCTCTCGAGGAGGTCACTGATCGCTGTGACTCTCGGCTCGTTTAACCTCTTATGTTCTGTTTTTCTTATTTATAGTTAACTAATTAAACATTACTAATTATTTGTGTTTATGACTTCTCAAGTTGTCTTAAGTGTGACTCTAATCTCCTTAATTGTCCGGACCGACACCGGTCACCGGAACAATGAAATATACCAGGCTATACCAATAGGGGTGTTACATTTCCAAGATAGCAGCTCCCTTAACTAAGTTGACTCGGAAGAATGTTTCATTCATTTGGACAGATGACTGTGAGGAGAGTTTTCAGAAGCTTAAGGAGTGTCTAACCACCGCCCCGGTGTTGACACTACCTATGAGTGGTGAAGGATACACCGTGTACTATGACGCCTCCAGAGTTGGCCTAGGGTGTGTTTTGATGCAGAATGGAAAAGTAGTGCTTATGCTTCAAGGCAGCTGAAGAGGCATGAGCAGAACTATCCCACCCATGATTTGGAAATGGCAGCTGTAGTCTTTGCACTAAAAATCTGGAGACACTACCTATATGGTGAAGTGTGCGAGATATACACCGATCACAAGAGTTTGAAGTACATATTCCAATAGAGGGATTTAAACTTGAGACAGAGGAGATGGATGGAGCTTCTGAAGGACTATGATTACACCATCCAGTACCACCCTGGGAAGGCCAATGTAGTAGCAGATGCTTTGAGCAGAAAATCTTCTGGCAGTTTAGCGCACATTTCAGTAGAGAAGAGACCGTTGATTCAGGAAGTACATGAGTTGATGGATCAAGGTTTAATCCTAGATCTTTCAGAGGAGGGGGTGTTGTTGGCTCATTTTTTAGTGAGGCCAAACTTGCGAGACAGAGTTAGAGTTTCCCAACACAGAGACCAACAATTGATGAAGAGCATAGAAAGAGTACAGCAGGGTGAGGGTGGTGAGTTTGGATTTTCTAATGACAGCGCCCTTATGCAAGGTTCTAGGATATGTGTGCTCGATGTGAACAACCTCAGAAATGAAATCATGCGAGAGGCACACTATACACTGTACAGTGTTTACCCAGGTTCCACCAAGATGTACCATGATGTGAAAGATAGCTATTGGTGGAATGGCATGAAGAGAGACATAACAGATTTTATGTCCAAGTGCTTGACTTGTCAGAAGGTGAAGTTTGAACACCAGAGACTATCAGGGAAGCTGCAAGAGCTCCCTATCCCAGAATGGAAGTGGGAAATGATTACCATGGATTTTGTGACTGGGTTGCCTCGTACCACGCGAGGGTATGATTCGATATGGGTAATTATAGACCGCCTAACTAAATCAACTCATTTCTTGCCTGTAAAGACTACATATTCTGTTGTACAGTACGCCTGGCTCTACATTCGAGAAATAGTCAGATTGCATGGAGTTTCTGCTTCCATAATATCTGACAGAGGGCCCCAGTTCACTTCTCGGTTTTGGAGGAAGTTGCAGGAAGCACTTGGCACACAGTTAAACTTTAGTACTGCTTTCCACCCTCAGACAGACGGATAGTCCGAAAGGACAATCCAAACACTGGAAGACATGCTTCGCATGAGTGTTTTGGATTTTGGAGGTCAATGGGATGATCAGCTAGCTTTGGTGGAGTTTGCCTACAACAATAATTACCATTCCAGCATAGTGATGGCACCCTATGAGGCACTATATGGTAGAAAGTGTAGGTCTCCTCTGTGTTGGATGGAAATGGGAGAAGCGAAGGTGCATGATGTAGACCTAGTGCAGTACACTTCAGAGATAGTTCCTTTAATCAGGGAATGATTGAAAACAGCTTGCAGTAGGCGACTATGTATTCCTGAAGGTTTCTCCAATGAAGGGAGTCATGAGATTTGGAAAGAAGGGCAAGTTAGCACCTCGGTATAGTGGACCTTTTGAGGTTACTGATAGAGTTGGAGCAGTTGCCTACCGGTTGGAGCTACCACCCAACCTTTCTCACGTTCATCCTGTGTTTCACATCTCCATGCTCAGGAAATACATTCCTGATCCTTCTCATGTACTACAGCTGGATGTAATAGAGCTAAAAGAAAACCTGACATTTGAGGAGCAACCTGTAGCCATAGTGGACTACCAAGTGAGGCAGCTAAGATTAAGACAGATCCCTATGGTTAAGGTTTTGTGGAGGAGCCAGTCAATGGAAGAGTGGACCTGAGAGTCAGAACGGGACATGCGTAGCAAGTACCCTTATCTGTTCAATGTGTAATCCTATACTTTATTCTATATTGTATAAAAATTCGAGAATGAATTTTCTGTAAGGGGGGAAGAATGTAACACCCCTAATTTTTAAATCTATTATTTTTGGATAATTATTGATATTTTATTTTATTTGAATTTTAGGAAATTATTTGAAATTTTAGGATTTTAGAAATCGGGTCCGATTTTCTGAAAATATAAACTTTGATGATTTTTTAAAAAAATTAATTTAAAGACCACGTGGTAAAACTAAAAATATGTTTGGAGTCTATGAATTTTTCTAAGTTTTCTAGAATTTTTTTGAAATTTTTGGACCTCGTTTTCGGTCCCAAGGTAGAGTAAAAATTCAAAATTTTGTATCTTGAATCGAACCGGTTGAATCAAACCGGACCGAATTGGACCGATTGAATCGGACCGGCCTTTCTTCTTCCTTTTTCTTCCTCTCCCGAGCGCGTTCTCTTTCCTCTCTCTCTCTCTCTCTCTCTCTCTCTCTCTCTCTCTCTCTCTCCCATTTTCTCTCTCCTCCCACCCCAGCCCGCCGGCCAGCCACCTCCCCCGCCACTCCAACCCGCCGACGCACCTCCGGCCGCCGCCTGGAGTGCCAGCAGGCGTCGCACGAAGCGACGCGATACGCAAGCGCGCTGCTTCGTCTTCCCGGCAGAAATCCGGTCGATTCGTCCACCATTTGGGCTGAATCTTGTGTCTAAACCCATCTACTCATCGAAAGCTTTTCATAGACACCAAGAACACCGAAATTCATCGAGTGGTTTGTCCAATTTTTGCCCGGGAAGTTTTAGCCTATTTTGACTTTTGGGCTAGATATCTTGCAAACCGTGAACCCCACGAGAAAACCGAGAGTACCAAAGCGCTCCACTCGTCGAGAGCTTTGCGGCGATATAAATTTCAAATTTTTCTGACACCATTTTTTGGTGGGTCCCACAAAACTTCGTAGTGTTTTTCCGAGCATTAAATGAGCTTAGAAAATTCTGTAAAATTTATGTACTAACCCCCGTGTTGTGGGCTTCATGTAGGTATCTTCAATTCACGAAAATTCGATAGTTGTCCGGGTCTGTGAATTTCCGGCCAGACAGATCGGCTACTGAAAAAGTCTCCGAATTAGATCGAGGTTTTGGCTACCCCATCATTGTCAAATGTCCCGAGCACGTCCCAGAAGTCGGAATCGGCATAGGTAAACCCGAACCTTACTTTTTCGTAATTTCCTAGTACTTAAATGGGATTAAAAATCCATAAAATATTCGTGGTAGCTCAGAAAATCTTGATTCTTTTTGCAATAGCCTAGTAATATTGCTAAGGACCGCAGGGTAAAGTTTTAGAATTTTTAGAGCTTATTTGGGCAGTTTTTGCAAAAATGATCAATTATAAGGACTAAACTGTAAATTTACATATTGTGATTGATGACTGTTTGGATGGGCCCAAGAGGGGTTATGTGATATGATTGAGTTGTGGGTGTATGGTTGGTAAATATAGAAGTGTGTTTTGAGCCCATTTACAGGTTGGGTAGGTCCTAGGTATAGGGAAGACTCGGTCAGATTTTCGGCACGACTTAGGACGTATTTGGTCTTTTTCTTAGTTGTATTGAGTCAAATTCATTAAATGATTGTAATAAAATTGTCAGGTGAGTCGGAACAGCCTTCTTCCTCCGCCCAGCCGCCACAGTGATTGCTGTCAAGTCTGTGAGTAAAATATTAATTTTAATTGTAATTTCGATATTATTATATGTTTAAACATGCCCATGCATCACTTATATGTATGTATCTATGTAGTTAAACTCTAGGCACGTTTTATATTGCATTCATAACTGTTAAAGTGCCATGGATATTATTGTGGTAATTTAGAGCAGTGTACGTGCGTTGGTGTGCGTGTGATGTGGTGTTAACTATGGATAGGACGGGTAGACACGGCTTGAGATCTTCGCTGGGACCCAGTCCTTCGGGGTAGACACGGCTTGAGATCTTCGCTGGGACCCAGTCCTTCGGGATAGACACGGCTTGAATTCTTCGCTGGGACCCCAATTTGGTTATTAAGTGGAAGTCCGAGCTGAGTTCTTCGCTGGCACATGTTGGATTTAAGAGAGCTGTATAGGGGATCAGCTCCCATATATTATGATTGATATTACTGGGTGTGTGAGTACTTCAAATTACCTTTTTGCTGTTATGATGTGAAACTATTGTTGATGTTGCATTTCACTCTACAGGGTGCATTAGCTTTAGATAGTTATAGAGATTATGGTTGAAATTAATACTTTACTCTCTGAGTCGAACGCTCACTCCTGTTCAATATTTTTCCAGGCCACAGGAGGATATTCTTGAGGTTAACCTGCTTTCCTCCCTCTCAGGTCATTTATTTATTTTTGTATAAACCCGTTAACTCTTAGAATTTCCGCATGTGTTAGAAATAATTATTTGAATTGGGTCTGTAATATATATATTGTTATTTTGAACCTGTAAACTTATTATTTTATACATGTTGATGGACTTGATGAGGGAGTTGAGCTCCCATTTATTTTTGTGTTGTATGAGTATGTGGAGGGTGAGCTGAGCTTCCCAATTGATTATATAATGTGTTTACAGGTCGGGTGAGTCAAAAACTCCCCGTTGAAAGGTCCATTTTATGACCGGACTCTGTCCGGTTGAATTTTTGAAATTGGGCCCAAATGGGCCTTAGAGTTGAGTTAAGGAATAGTTAGGCTTACTACGGGCCTCGGGGGCTTTAGACTGGCCCAGGTTCTAGTGCCGGTCCGGCCCATAAGTTGGGTCGTGACATGGATTGTGTTTAATGCATGGATAATAAGTTTGAAAAAATCAATAAAATTTTATAATCAAGATATATAATCCTACCATATGTGTTATAGAACAAATAGAAACAAATTGACCAATTCAGGATATATAGGTAGGCATTAAATGAAAATAATTATTTCTCAACCAGCAATCAAGGTTTAGTAAAAATTGATTATAATTGAAAAATTGAAAAGAATTGATTTAATTTGATTTTTCAATTAATATGATTTGATTTAATTAATATTTTTTAAAAGCAAAATTTTTTTGATTCGATTATTTTCATAAAAAAATTGAAAAAAATCGAACTGATTAATTTTTTTATCTGTGACTTTTTTTTCTTAATTTTTATAAACTTTTATGCAATGTAATATGTAATTTATAGAATTTATAATAGACTCAAAAAATAAAAATATAAAAACTAGAAAGACCTAATAAAATAAGCCTTAACTAATAAATAAAACTAAATTGAACTGAAAATTTTTAGTTTTATTCGATTCAATTCAATCATCACTTAATTCGATTTAATTATTATTAATTATTAATTTAATTTTTTAATTATTTCAACTCGATTAGTTTAAAATAGAATTGGGCAACTGCATACCCCTAATCAAGGTTGTGGAGATCTAGAAACCATGTAGGGAGGACCTGAAAGTGCATGTGAGGAGAACTATTTTTAGAAGGGAAAAAAAAAGCTTAAAACTCAATTACACATGTATTATAAGTTTAAATTATTTATTTTAATTTTTTTTATTTAATTTAATTTAAAAGTTTTAATTTAGATTCAATTTAACCCAAAAAATAACAGAATTAATAAATTGAATTTTTTAATTTTTGAGTTTAAATCAAAAAATAAAAAATTTAGTTTTAAAATTAAAAATTAAATTTCCTGATTTTTTTATTTAAATCAAAAAATAAAAAAAAATTTAGGTCAAAAGTTTTAATATTTAAATTAAATTAAGTTTATATTGAAATTTTTAAGTTAATTTAGATAAAAAAAATTAAAAAAAATAAATTAAAATTTCTTTAATAAATATAAAGACTAAATTAAAAATTTAAAAAAAAATAAGGTGCTGACAAGGGCACTAAGGAATTACGTGGTTGAATTGGCTAAGATACAAGGTTATATTTTATAAGATAAAAAATTCTAATTAATTGAAATGGTTAGGCTGGAAGGCAAAGTTAAATTAATTGAAGATCAAAAATATGAGTGAGTTGATAATTAGAGATTATTAAATAGATATAATAATGTAAGTCTAAAATATATTCATGCAGCTTTCGTACCAGAGTAATTATAGGTAGAATTATAAAAATTTATGTTAACAACTTAAAAGAACAGTACTCAGATAATTTTAGGAGAAATTTACGAAATAACTCTGATTGCTTTGGAGAAAATGTGTGATAACAATGTTTCTTTAGCCGATAGTGACAACCGAAATTATATTATCCTCTAATTTTTTTTTTAAATTTTTTATACTGTTTACAAGTTCTCTCTGTGTTTGTCTCTTCGTACTTGCTTCTAGTGTTACCATTTTGAGCTTCCATGGCATTGTCTTTGTCTACACATCGCCACAACATCTTTGTTCTTTCCACGAGCAAAACCATAGCCATTGGCCATGGAAGAACCAAATCAAGAAGAGCAGATTCGATGGTTGTTAAGTTGGCTGTGGCCTACGAAGAGGGACAGTTAAAAAGGCCCAAGTGGGGAGGAGAGACCCCTCTCTCTCGTCTTGTTGGAGCTCTCATTTCCTTCAAGCCATTATCTGCACTGCTCAAGCTTGGTGCCAGACAAGTTCTTATCAGGTTTCCTGCTTTATCTCTTTATGTACTCTCTTTTCATATGTATTGCAAAGGGGAGGGTTATAAAATTTTGGTATCTGGGTAGTCTGTTTCTATGGAGTGTATAATTTGGGTTTTCTTCAGATTTTGGGTGGTGACTGGAATTTGGAATGTTCATGGAACAGCACAGCTGAGAAGAACAACATTCCATGGAGAGAAATGAGGAGAGAGATTCTGGAATCAGATGTGTATAAGGAGATAGAGAGCATTCAAAACCCCTCAATTATATACCCTGATTGTGACCATCTGAACTTATGGCATTCCAAATTTAATGCTTTTCTTGCTTGTATATGGTTTCTTGGTTGTAGACTTTTAATACATGATGTACACATTTTTTCTTCGATTGTGAATTTTTCAGATTATCTCAATCCTTTCCATGCATATGATGAGGGAAATCTTTCATGGCTCGTAAGTTTTTTCTCCTTGCTTCAAACTTTGTTGAAGTTTTTGTGAATTTTCTTTAACAATTGCAAATTTGTCGTTAGTTCTGTGTGTTTCATTGGATATATATTTTCTATTCCAAAGCAACATGATTTTTACAGAATTATTCATGCTTTTATTTGGAAAGCTTCTACTACTAAAATAAGTTACCTTTTCATCATGCTATTGATAACTTCCTTTCTTATCATGATCAATCTTGTTCCTTTCATGCTTGGTATTCAATGTTCTGTTTTGAATTTTGAATTTTTTTTGTCCTGAAAAGGGTAAAAACTATATGAGCTACTCGAATACTTTTGTTGTGGCAATGGGATTTAGGATCCTGTGGAAAATCTGTTATCCCACATAAGTTTAGGATAGGTAATGTGCCCCTTATAATGTCTTAGGCTCTCCTTCTCACATTAGCTAGCTTTCGAGTACGTTAAGCTTGGCCTATTTTCTTAGGATGGTATCAGAGCTTGTCTCTCATAAGTATTTCATGCTCTGGCCGTGAGGGATGCGTTACCTCATATCGGTTTGGAAAAGGGTACTATGCCTTGGGCACTCCTCCTCCCACTTGAGATAGCTTTTGGAGGTTTCTTATGAAAATCTATACCTTTCCTTGGGTGAGTATTTGATTCTTTTCTTACTTCTATGAAAGGATGTGAATACCCACCCTTTAGAGGGTTGAATCTCATATATTGATGTATAAAACGACTGTACAAGAATACAAGCATTGGAGTCCTATATAATTCTAACGAGTAGAATACAAAATTAATTATGCAATTAACTGCTTTTATTTACTAAGAATAGCATGCTAGAGATGTTGCCTCTTCTTAGTTTATAAAAGTAATAACAATATCAAGGAAAACATAACCCTATTGTAATCACCTGTCTAATGTCAGGCTGCAGCAGAAGCAGAACCTGCAACCATGTCAATTGCGAGAAGAGCAATGCGTAATGCTTCCTCACCAGAAGAAGCAAATCAAGTAATGCGTGGAAATTGGCTTCAAGCAATTCAACAACATCATCTACAGCATTCTGGAAATTCCATGATAAGTGACATTCTAGATATTGGATGCTCTGTAGGTGTCGACACAAGATTTCTTGCTGACAACTTTCCTTTGGCAAAAGTCACTGTGAGTTCAGTTTTCCTACCTTAATGAGGTCTCTTAACAGTTGGGCAATATGATAGACTTAATCAAAATTAAAATGCTTCCAAATTATGAATCACAAAACTCGTTTAGTTGTTAATATGTGGATGTGCACCTCACATTGTTTGTGTCTCAATGCAACTGCTGCAGGGCCTTGATCTGTCTCCTTACTTTCTTTCTGTAGCTCAATTCAAGGAAAAGAAGAGAGCCCCAAGAAAGAATCCGATCAACTGGGTACATGCTAATGGGGAGGACACAGGCCTGCCCTCCAAATCATATGACCTTGTTTCTATTGCATATGTGGTATGAATGTTTTCTAAAGCAGTGCTTTTATTGAATTTCTGAAAAATGCATCGTGTATTGATGCATCATGACTTATTCTGTATGAGTCACCAATTTTGGCATGGAACAGACAATCCTTTTTTCAGTATTCATCACCCGTATGGCAGATATAACAAGCTTCTTCTATGAAGAAACTAAAGTTGGTTTTGTGCTAGATGAATATTTCCAACATATTGCTTAAATTACATTTAGGAATATACCACTTCTTGCTTGAAACTTTCTCCAAGTGGGCAATATTCTTGAGAAGTAAATTTCACATCAGATTCAATGAGTTTGATTTAGATATAGAATGTTTGGAATTTACTAACAAAGGTTGAAGGGTCCATTGTCAATTTTTGTACCTTGCAAAATCTTGTGAATGCTTTATTGATTGTGATATTGTTGTTAATATTTTCCTGTAACAAGGAATCCGAATTCAAAATCATGTCATTAGATGAGATAAAAATACATTGGTTTCCCTTGCAAACTAGATCATGCTTATAAAAAAAATCATTTCTATTGTATAGTTGAAATGCTAGCTCATTAATGCTTTAATGATGCTTTTTCTGTGAAATGAGATGATGGGACTTCCAAATATCGCTGAACTTTTTGTATTTTGAAAAGCTACTTGTGACTTGTGTTTTGCTACTTGAAGATACGCGTGCTTTTCATTTCATGATATATATATATATATATATATGCAGCTCCATGAATGCCCTGAAAGAGCAATAGTTAATATAGTGAGGGAAGCATTTCGGCTACTTCGACCTGGAGGCACGCTAGCTTTGACAGATCAGGCGGTAAACTCTCATGCCTCTATGTTTTCTGTTTCAGTCATATATATTAGCACGTTCTACCCTTTTGCTCTACAACACCAATAATTTGAAATTTGCTCTCTTATGCAGCCTGAATCGAAGATCCTTCAGGTATGCTTTTATTTCTTTAACATTTATCTGATATAAAACATCTGCTAGAGTGACATTTTATTGATGATCAATAATGGAATGGTAATTAATAGTTAATAGTTATCAAGGGACTTAGCGCCATGCCTTCTGTTATTTTTACAGGAATTGCCTCCAGTTCTGTTCACGTTATTGAAGAGCACTGAGCCATTTTTAGATGAATACTATTTGACTGATCTGGAAGGAAGACTGAAGGACGCAGGATTTGTGAATATACAATCAGTACTTACGAGTCCAAGGGACAAGACTGTAACAGCAACAGTGCCTCCATTAAACATGTAATGGTCAATCCAGAGAAATGCTTCTTTAGCTCCAGGGACTGTTTCTGCAGTGTAAAAATTGGTCATACTGCGGCTATTATCATTTGCCACCTTGTTTTTCACCTATGCTTAATTCTTTTACTGGTTAATGTATTTTGTACCATTTTGTGTAGGGGTGGCAATTTTGGAAACGACCCCCGAACACGACACGAACACGATACGAAAATATAGGGTTTGGATTAAACTTATTCGTATTCATGTCGAATTCGCGTCGAACCATTTATGATACTGTTATAATCGTGTCGTGTCACGGGTTAACCCGCTAACTTGACTTGACATATTTATGAAACGATTTAATATTCATGTCACGTGTTGACCCGTGGCCCACTAACCCATTTAACTCACTATGACCCATGAACCCACTTATGTAGCGTGTTAAATGGGTTCAGTTGTGTTAAATTGTGTTAAATGGGTTATTTCGTGTTAGATGGGTCGTGTCGTGTTGAATAAACCTAATAAAATTTAATATTAATCGTGTCATGTCGTGTAATCTGTAAAATAAAAGTGTCGTGTTCGTGTTTAAATTTTTGACTCGATTTGTTAATCGTGTCGTGTTCGTATCGACCTTAATCATATTCGTGTAGCGTGTTGACACGACACGAATACGACCCATCAACCCGAATTGTCACCTCTAATTTTGTGTAATACTAATAACGGCATTGACCGGGCAAAGGATTAGTTTTAGCCCTTTCATTGCTTAAATTGCTTAATGTTTAATTAGGCCTCCAACTTTAAGCTCAAAAGCAATTTCCATTTTAAACTAGTATTTTCATTAATCAAGCCTTCTAAACGTGTATTTGACATCGATTTGAGGGTTTAAAATACTTTTTTTTTAAAAAAAAAAACATGATCTTAGATGGTACTGCAAAGAATAGTTTAAAAAACTTTATTTTATTATTTTAGTGTTTTAATGATTAAAATTTATTAAATATAATTTTCAATTATTTTTTAATATTTTTAAATTAATATATTTCAAAAAATATTTTTTCTCTCGACAGCAACTCAAATAATTATGTTAGTTAAAGTTAAATTATTTAATATATTTAATATTATTTTGTGAGAGAGAGTTATGGAACATCGACTACGTTATGATACTTCTATTTCTCCCAATCAATTTCGCTTTATGCCTGGTCGTTTAACTATAAAAGCGATCTTTCTTATTAGAAACTTAATGGAGAAATATAGAGATGTGAAGAAAGATCTACACATGGTTTTTATCTATTTGGAGAAGGTTTATGATAATGTTCTAAGAGATGTCTTATGGAGAGTGTTAGAACAAAAGGGATATTTATTAGGTACATACAAGATATGTATGAAGGAGCAATTACTATTGTGCGCACAGTGGGATGGGACACAAGAGATTTTCCTATCTCAGTTGGATTACACTGAGGTTCAGCTGTAAACCCTTACTTTTTTATATTAGTTTTAGATAAATTGACGAAATATATACAAGAGAGTATCCCTTAGTACATGATATTTACAGATAATATAGTTCTGATAGATGAAACGCGAGAAGAAGTCAATAAAAAGCTAGAAAGCTAGAGCTTGGAGAAGTACTTTAGAGTCAAATGGCTTTAAGTTAAGTAGAATTACATGCATTGCAAGTTCAGTGAAGGTCGAACTGGTGATAAGGAAGGAGTTAGTTTGGATGGAGTGGTTATGTCTCAAAGTAATCACTTTAAATATCTCGGCTCAATCTTTCAAATAGATGAAAGATGTGAGGAGGATGTTAGTCATAAGATTAAAGCCGGATGGTTGAAGTGGAGACGTGCCATGAGAGTTTTATGTGATTGTAAGATTTCTAATAAGTTGAAAGGAAAATTTTACCGTACAGTCATACGACCGGCCATGTTATATGGTAGAGAGTGTTGGGCATTGAAAGAGTCGTATGTATCTAAGATAAGAGTTATGGAGATGAGAATGTAAAGGTGGATGAGCAGCCATACTAGACTAGATAAAGTCCGTAATGAAAGTATTAGAGAAAATGTAGGAGTGGTGCCAATTGAGGATAAGTTGAGAGAAGAGAGATTGAAAATGTTTGGTCATGTGAAACGCAGACATATACAGACTTGGAGGAAAGTAGTACAACATGACTTAAAAGTATTACACATTTCTGAGGATTTAATCTAAAATCGTTTAGAAATGAGAAAGAGAATCCATATAGCAGACCTCAAATTTTTAAGATAAATGTTTAATTGAGTTGAGTTGAGTATTTTATTCAAATTTAAACTTAATTAATATTATTACATAAAAAAGTTAATTAATAATTTTAATATGCGAATAATAATTTCAGTTTAATTTAAGTTAAAAAAAAAAAGACATCGTAAGAAGGTAGTGAGTACCACTCCCATGGTCGGATATTCCTTAAATTAGATAATGCTGATTTTCCGTACAAATCAACGAAGAAATGACAGCTCACCAAACTTTCAGTGTTGACTCCATCGTGATCGTACAATGTTAACAACTCTTACAAAATGAACTGACGATCAAGGCCGTCAGATTAACTACAAATGATACAATCACATCTTATGTGGAAAAAGTAATCTAATCCAACGGTTTGCGTGCTGATTATATTGAACGATCCGTTTTCGTGATTGTGTGCTTCCTGATACTGTTCGCGCAGACCAGAGTCTCCAAATCAATTACTTTTCCCTGAAAATGCGATATTGACTTTGTTAATTCCTACCAATCAAATCAATTGAATAACCATCTTTGCAGAGAAATGTAGGCCTGTTCAGTTTTCGATATAAATTAAAAAATCAAATTAAATTGAGACATTTCATTTCAATCGATTTGATTTAAAATTTTTAATATATTTAATTTTTAATATATTTAATTTTTAATTTAATTTAATTTTTTATCAGTTAAAACTAATAAAATTAATAAAACTGAATAATAAAATGGTTCAAATAATTTTTCAGCTCAAGATGCATAAACTCGGCTCAAGATGCATAAACCCAGCTCAAAGAATAAAATTTTTAATATTTTCAATTTAATGTAATGAAACAGAATCAAATCATTATTTTTTAATTTGATTCGATTCGATTATTCTTAAATAATCGGTTCAGTTTGATTTACATTTTTAAGCGATTTGATTTTTCTTATTCGATTCAGTTCGAAATTGAACTAACCAAATGCTCTCCTCTAGAGAAATGGATATTTGTCACATATATGCAAAAGGTGTAGTACTAATTGGACTTATATGTATTTGGCCTTAATGTTATACTTAATAATTTATTGATTGATTTTCTTGTGTTTATTTTTTTGCTATGGGCTAATATCTGCAATTAAGGAGTGTATATTTGGTTTTTTTTTTTTTTTTAAGTAATTGACTAAGAAAGGATTTCGTTCGCAAATGAAATTCTGAGACACATGGAATGAGCTTAAAAAAATTGTAATGATGGATTTTTGTATATTGGACTTGCATTATTGTATTCATTTAGTAAGTAATATTTTTATCTGTCTGTGGGGTTAATTCTAATTGGTAGAAATCTACTTTTGAAACAAATTTGAAAAAGATATGAGTGAGTTGAGTAATCAAATATACACTGAACCAAATATATATATATATCAATAAGCTTTAACTTATAAGTTTAGGAATTGTCTAATTTTATTTGTCTAATAAAAAAATGTCAATATATTAAAAAATGTTGTACATAAAGAAATTTTTTTTAATTGAGTACAATTATTATAAATTTAAATTTATATAAGAATAGATTTAATTATTATTAATTAAATATTTATATTTATATTTATATTTAAAAATATATATATATTATATTTTTAATTAATTATATAATTTTTATATTAAAATTTAATTTAATAATTAAAATTTTTTTATGAAATAAAGGTTACATTTAATGCACATTTTAATTTATAAATCAAATAAATTAAAAAAAAAAAAAGGGAAAGAGAGGCAAAGACGTGGAAACTGGATTATCTTGCATCTCCTTCAGATATGGCTTTAGCCGATAGTGACAACAGAAATTATATTATCCTCTAATTTTTTTTTTTTAATTTTTTATACTGTTTACAAGTTCTCTCTGTGTTTGTCTCTTCGTACTTGCTTCCAGTGTTACCATCTTGAGCTTCCATGGCACTGTCTTTGTCTACACATCGGCACAACATCTTTGATCTTTCCACGAGCAAAACCATAGCCATTGGCCATGGAAGAACCAAATCAAGAAGAGTAGATTCGATGGTTGTTAAGTTGGCTGTGGCCTACGAAGAGGGACAGTTAAAAAGGCCCAAGTGGGCAGGAGAGACCCCTCTCTCTCGTCTTGTTGGAGCTCTCATTTCCTTCAAGCCATTATCTGCACTGCTCAAGCTTGGTGCCAGACAAGTTCTTATCAGGTTCCCTGCTTTATCTCTTTATATACTCTCTTTTCATATGTATTGCAAAGGGGAGGGTTATAAAATTTTAGTATCTGGGTAGTCTGTTTCTATGGAGTGTATAATTTGGGTTTTCTTCAGATTTTGGGTGGTGACTGGAATTTGGAATGTTTATGGAACAGCACAGCTGAGAAGAACAACATTCCATGGAGAGAAATGAGGAGAGAGATTCTGGAATCAGATGTGTATAAGGAGATAGAGAGCATTCAAAACCCCTCAATTATATACCCTGATTGTGACCATCTGAACTTATGGCATTCCAAATTTAATGCTTTTCTTGCTTGTATATGGTTTCTTGGTTGTAGACTTTTAATACTTGATGTACACATTTTTTCTTCGATTGTGAATTTTTCAGATTATCTCAATCCTTTCCATGCATATGATGAGGGAAATCTTTCATGGCTCGTAAGTTTTTTCTCCTTGCTTCAAACTTTGTTAAAGTTTTTGTGAATTTTCTATTACAATTGCAAATTTGTCATTAGTTCTGTGTGTTTCATTGGATATATATTTTCTATTCGAAAGCAACATGATTTTTACAGAATTATTAATGCTTTTATTTGGAAAGTTTCTACTACTAAAATAAGTTACCTTTTCATCATGCCATTGATAACTTCTTTTCTTATTATGATCAATCTTGTTCTTTTCATGCTTGGTGTTCAATGTTCTGTTTTGAATTTTGAATTTTTTTTGTCCTGAAAAGGGTAAAAACTATATGAGCTGCTCGAATGTTTTTGTTGCGGCAATGGGATTTAGGATCCTGTGGAAAATCTGTTATCCCACATAAGCTTAGGATGGGTAATGTGCCCCTTATAATGTCTTAGGCTTTCCTTCTCCCATTAGCTAGCTTTCGAATACCTTAAGCTTGGCCTATTTTCTTAGGATGGTATCAGAGCTGGTCTCTTGTAAGTATTTCATGCTCTGGGCGTGAGGGATGTGTTACCTCATATAGGTTTGGAATAGGGTAATGTGCCTTGGGCACTCCTTCCCCTTGAGATAGCTTTTGGGGGTTTCTTATGAAAATCTATACCTTTCCTTGGGTGAGTACTTGATTCTTTTCTTACCTCTATGAAAGGATGTGAATCCCCACCCCACCCTTTAGGGGGTTGAATCTCATATATTGATGTATAAAAAGATTTTACAAGAATACAAGCATTAGAGTCCTATATAATTCTAATGAGTAGAATACAAAATTAATTTCGCAATTAACTACTTTTATTTACTAAGAATAGCATGCTAGAGATGTTGCCTCTTCTTAGTTTATAAAAGTAATAACAATATCAAGGAAAACATAACCCTATTGTAATCACCTGTCTAATGTCAGGCTGCAGCAGAAGCAGAACCTGCAACCATGTCAATTGCGAGACGAGCAATGCCTAATGCTTCCTCACCAGAAGAAGCAAATCAAGTAATGCGTGGAAATTGGCTTCAAGCAATTCAACAACATCATCTACAGCATTCTGGAAATTCCATGATAAGTGACATTCTAGATATTGGATGCTCTGTAGGTGTCACCACAAGATTTCTTGCTGACAACTTTCCTTTGGCAAAAGTCACTGTGAGTTCAGTTTTCCTACCTTAATGAGGTCTCTTAACAGTTGGGTAATATGATAGACTTAATCAAAATTAAAATGCTCCCAAATTATGAATCACAAAACTCGTTTAGTTGTTAACATGTGGATGTGCACCTCACGTTATTTGTGTCTCAATGCAACTGCTGCAGGGGCTTGATCTGTCTCCTTACTTTCTTTCTGTAGCTCAATTCAAGGAAAAGAAGAGAGCCCCAAGAAAGAATCCGACTAACTGGATACATGCTAATGGGGAGGACACAGGCCTGCCCTCCAAATCATATGACCTCGTTTCTATTGCATATGTGGTATGAATATTTTCTAAAGCAGTGCTTTTATTGAAGTTCTGAAAAATGCCTCTTATGTATTGATGCATCATGACTTATTCTGTATGAGTCACCAATTTTGGCACGGAACAGAATCCTTTTTTCATTGTTCATCACCCGGATGGCAGATATAACAAGCTTCTTTTATGAAGAAACTAAAGTTGGTTTTGTGCTAGATGAATATTTCCAACATATTGCTTAAATTACATTTAGGGATATACCACTTCTTGCTTGAAACTTTCTGCAAGTGGGCAATATTCTTGAGAAGTAACTTATTCAATGAGTTTAATTTAGATATAGAATGTTTGGAATTTACTAACAAAGGTTGAAGGGTCCATTCTCAATTTTTGCACCTTGCAAAATCTTGTGAATGCTTTATTGATTGTGATATTATTGCTAATATTTTCCTGTAACAAGGAATCCGAATTCAAAATCATATCATTAGATGAGATAAAAGTACAGTGGTTTCCCTTGCAAACTAGATCATGCTTATTAAAAAAATCATTTCTCTTATATAGTTGAAATGCTAGCTCATTAATGCTTTAATGATGCTTTGTCTGTGAAATGAGATGATGGGACTTCCAAATATCGCTGAACTTTTTGTATTTTGAAAAGCTACTTGTGACTTGTGTTTTACTACTTGAGGATACGCGTGCTTTCCATTTCATGATATATATATATATATATATATATATATATATATATATGCAGCTCCATGAATGCCCTGAAAGAGCAATAGTTAATATAGTGAGGGAAGCATTTCGGCTACTTCGACCTGGAGGCATGCTAGCTTTGACAGATCAGGCGGTAAACTCTCATGCCTCTATGTTTCTGTTTCAGTCATATATATTAGTACATTCTACCTGTTTGCTCTACAACGCCAATAATGTGAAATTTGCTCTATTATGCAGCCTGAATCGAAGATCCTTCAGGTATGCTTTTATTTCTGTTACATTTATCTGGTATAAAACATCTGCTAGAGTGACATTTAATTGATGATCAATAATGGAATGGTAATTACTAATTACATAATAGTTATTAAGGGACTTAGCGCCATGCCTTCTGATATTTTTACAGGAATTGCCTCCAGTTCTGTTCACATTATTGAAGAGCACTGAGCCATTTTTAGATGAATACTATTTGACTGATCTAGAAGGAAGACTGAGGGAAGCAGGATTTGTGAATATACAATCAGTTCTTACTAGTCCAAGGCACAAGACTGTAACAGCAACAGTGCCTCCATTAAACATGTAATGCTCAATCCAGAGGAATGCTTCTCTAGTTCCAGGGACTGTTTCTGCGGAGTGTACAAATTGATCATACTGCGGCTATTATCATATGCTTCTATCAAACCACCTTGTTTTTCCCCTATGTTTATTTCATTTACTGGTTAATGTATTTTGTGTCATTTTGTGTAATACTGATAACCACATTGACCTGGCAAAGCATCAGTTTTAGCCCTTTCATTGCTTAAATTGCTTAATGTTTCATTAGGCCTCGAACTTTAGGCTCAAAAGCAGTTTCCATTTTAAACTATTATTTTCATTAATCAAGCCTTCTAAATGCCTATTTGACATTGTGATTTAAGGGTTCAAATTACTTTTTTAAAAGAAAACAAGATTTCAGATGCGGCTACAAGGAATAGTTTAAAAAAAAATTTATTATTTTAATATTTTAATAATTAAAATTTATTAAATTTGACTTTAAATTATTTTTTAATATTTTTAAATTAATATGTTTCAATTTTTTTCCTCAGCAGTAATTCAAATAACTATGTTAGCTATGTTAAATAAATTGTAAGAGTCTGTTTAACATTATAGTTAAAGTTGACGTGAAAAAATTTTTTTTTTGTAGATATATTAATAAAAAGATATTAAAAATTAAATTTAATATAGTTTTATTAAAAAATAAAATAAATACTTTTTTTTATCTTGAAACTTAATGTTACATAAAATTTAAATAAAATTAACAGATAAAATATTTGTTATAATTATTCTATTGAATTCTTATGTAAAAAATTTAATTAATTTTAATATGTGAATAATAATTTTAATTTAATTTAAGTCAAAAAAAAAAACAGTAAGAGGGTAGTGAGGTACCTCTCCCATGGTGGGATATTCCTTAAATTAGATAATGCTGATTCTTCCTTACAAATCAAGGAAGTAACGACAGCTCACCAAACTACCCGTGTTGACTCCCATCGTGACCGTACAATGTTAACAACTCTGGCATATGAACTTACAATCAAGGCCGTCAGATTAACTACAAATGATAAAACCACATCTGATGTGGAAAAAGTAATATAATCCAACGGTTTGCGTTAATTAGGCTGATTTTATTGAACGATCTGTTTTCGTGATCGTGTGCTCCCTAATACTGTTCGCGCAGACCAGAGTCTCCAAATCAATTCCTTGTCCCTGAAAATGCCATCTTGATTTTGCTAAATTCCCACCAGTCCTCGTTGAATTGCCAGTTCCTTTCATATCTCTCTGATCCCAATTGGTTTTTCGAACTCTTTTGTGTATCTTTAGGTTATGGAGAAAGAAGAGCAGGCGCCAAATGATCAAGTGGCAGAAGAAGCTGAAGCGATTGAGCTTGTTCTCTTTCAAGTCTCTGAATGCTACGTTTACTTGGTAACACGCTCGCACTCTTATCTTGCTCTCTAGAATCTGCTTTTAATGAATTTATCTTGTCATTTTATGAATGGGTTCTTGGGATTGGTGGAAATTGTTGATTTTCTAGAGTTTTTTGCCTTTTTTTTTTTGTAAAAAAAATATGTATTTGGAGATAGAGTTGGTAGGTGTAGGGGATCGGGATTTAGATTTGAGTTGTTGAAGATAAAAGAACTGTGAAAGCTAAAAATTTAGGAGTTTGAGCATATCACTTCATTGAGAAATTTATTGAGAGAGAAATTCTGGTTATAATCTCAACAATGTGTATTTCTGGAGCTACAAATTCATGTATTGAGGAATTGTTTTTCTACCTACCCTGGGAGAACAGCTTACAACAAAGCCTTAATTTCTAACTAGTTGGGTCAGCTATAAGAATCATTTGTCGCCATACAGCTTCGTTTGAGACAGTTCCATATCAATATTCAAAGATTGTAAATCTTTTTGCAACCTTCCTCTACATCATTTTAGGTATCCCCTTTTTCTTCTTACTCTTTCCACCACTAATTTTGAGAGAGCAGCTTAATTGGCCAAAATTTAGTTAAATTGGATGCTTTTATGATCAAATCATTGCATTGCCGAAATGAGGTCAAGTCTTTTTTTATCTTTCTTTCATTGCGATATCAAAATTAATGATGTCATAGGTGTGCCCTTCCTATATATCTTTTGAGGATAGAATTTAGACATTTTAGAAGCTGGCTTAGGCCTTAAACTCTATGAACCTGGAAACTTGAGGGGGGGAAAAAAATTACTGTGCCATAACAAGAGAACTCTGTCATGCTCAAAAACACAAAATTGTATCTTGGTCCTGTTGTAAGTAGAATCTCATACTATAGTAAGTTCAGTTTTGGTTTTTCTGATACTTGTTATGTGCACTTGCTATTTTACATAAATCTTAAATTGCTTCCATGCTATCAATTTCTTTATAAAGATCTGTGCTTATCTTTCCTCTCTTGTTGTAATCATACGAAAGAGTTCATTTTTGGTGATTGATTGGACAATATAAAGCTGGTGATATGTTGCATTTGCTTGTGTAATTCAGATCTAACCTGTTTTTATAAATTTCTATGCATGGATACACAACTAGAACATCTGATATGTTTATGTTATCTTTCTGCTACTAACACAAACATGTCCTGTACAGTAGACCAATAATAATTTGATGTTTTCTATTTAAGTTAAAATGTTGGATTAGCCAAATGACTATAGTTTACCGTCTTACTAGCTTTGTCCCATAATTTCTCATTAATTCTTATGTGATGTAAAATGCATGAGACAAATGCAATTTTCTTGATGAAGAAAAGATACAGGAAATTACAGTTGACAAGCTATTTTTATTTGATACCTTTGCAGATACCTCCAAGGAAAAGTGCTGCTTCTTACAGGTTTTTGCTCAATTTCTCAAAAAGGATGCCTGATATAGTGATTGATGGGATATATTCTAAATGATGTCTCTGATTTAGTGTTCATTTTATTCTGTGATTGTGCAACATATGGAGAAAAATTTTGTCATTCTTTATTCTATTCTTTTCATTGATGGGAGATCCTTTTGTTTTCAGAAAATTTTGTCAATCAACCACTTACCTCAACTAAGAGGTTTATGACATTTGTAAATTTTTATCGAGGCTTATAAATTACGTGGTTTGTGACATAAAAGAGTGTTAATAGAAACTCAGAGCATAGAATTTTCCCGCGCTCTTACCCCTCCCCTTCTTTTTTCTTTGAGAACAAGGTAAATAAAGGAAAAATGACAATTCCCAAACTGCAGGAAGGTTTAAATTGACCTTCCCTATAGATATTCCCTTTTCCTTTTTTTGGCTGCTATCAAATGCGGCATTTTTGGTACTCTTGAATCTGTTGGTCATATCCATGAGTAAAACTAGTTATCACTCTTTATATCTCTTAAAATTTATTTCAGGGCTGATGAATGGAATGTCAACAAATGGGCATGGGAGGGGACACTGAAAGTCATTAGCAAAGGCGAAGAGTGCATTATCATACTTGAAGACAAAACCACAGGTTAGATTAACTTTGAATTTCTATAAGGTAGAAAACGCACTGGAAAATGTAATGAAGTATCTTTGTTTCATGCACTTTGTTGTTTCCAAAGTGGTTTGATTGATCTCATGCAGGTGAATTGTATGCCAGGGCATTTTTAAGAAATGGGGAACCACATCCAGTGGAACCTGTAATTGACAGCAGCAGGTCAAGTCTATTTCTCATCCTAGATGAGTTTCATTTTTTTGTTATTGCCTATTGGTTGTGTTAATACCTGAACTAGGCATAAAGTCGGCTCATTCGGTTTTACTGACGGCTAAAGTCTGAGATTGTTTGTTAGCTTCTAATAGTCATGCCTGTAACGTGATCTCTGGAGAGCATCTAAGTGAACATCCTTTCTTTTGCAGATATTTTGTGCTGCGAATAGAAGAAAATATTGGTGAGCTACAATGCCTCTTGATTTGGGTTTTATTTCAAACTGAAAATTATGTTTTTATGGGATAATTTTGGTATCTGTTATCTGTAACTTTCTTAGAATTTGTTGATATCAAAGAAGCAGATCATAGTTTGCATTCTCTACCCCACTGTGCGCCCATTGATGGAAACATTTGACCCCACTATTTGTAGTCTGGACCTTTCTTATTGGTGTCAGAGCCATTATTTGTCATTATTGTCATTATCAGTTCCACCACCCAATTCATATATATTTCTTTGCCTTTATTGTTTTTATAGGCCAAAACTAATCTTTATCTTGCTCGACTAGATTACAAAATGTCATATTTTAATTTCTAAGAAAGCAAGTATAAATAAATTTAGATTATTTGTTGTTCTCTGATATTATTAACTTGATGACTTAAAAATTCTTCGGACTTAGAATTCCAAATATACTAACAGATAATGTATATATGCTATTTGTGAACTTTGGATTCAAATTCATTGTTCTTGCTCGCCTTGTTGAAATTTGATTAACACTCCAAAATTCTCTCTAATCATGAGAATCTACAGACAAAAGAATCATGTACTGTTGTGGTTAAAGATTTGGAAACTAGCTGGCTCTATTTGTAATGGTGCTAACAACTTTTCCTTTGAATCTCTAAATCTACTAAGCCAAATCATGTGCTATCTGCTTTATGTTGCTTTAGAAATGATCAATCCTAATCTTTTGTGGAACTTTTTTTTCCCCTCTTTTTTCTCTTGGCATCGCCCATGTATTGTCTTCTTGTGATTCTCTGTTTGCCTTCTGTTCTTTTCTCTTTGCAATGACCAAATGTATTTTCAAATTAGGCATTGAGTAGTTTGGAAATCATGCAGGTGGCCGCCTTCGGCATGCATTTATTGGCATAGGATTTCGAGAAAGAACAGAAGCCTATGACTTTCAGGCGGCCCTGCACGATCATGTGAAGTATGTTCCAACATACACTAAGTGTCCAATATTTACTTGTTCATCAAGTGGTTTTACATTCTGCAATTTTTTTAGCACTTTGTATAGCTGATATTTCTTTGTGCATTGGCTCATAGTTATAAATTTTCCATAAATTATAACTATAATTATATTATTTATTTTTTAAGTACATTTATTACAGATATCTGAACAAAAAGAAAACTGCAGAAGAAATGGAACAACATTTTCAGAAAACTTCCTCAGTTGATTACAGTTTAAAGGAAGGGGAGACCCTTGTCCTCCAAATTAAAAATGTAAGCTAATTTGCATCTCCTTTTCAATTTTACTGACACATATATCCTAACAATGGAATTAACTTTGCTCTCTTCTGGTGCCAACAGAAAGGTGGCTGTGGTGCGAAGTCAAAGATTTTTGAGCAGGGTCTAAATAATCTGTCGATAGAGGAGAAGGGTAACCGAAAAGAGCCCATCCTCAGTATCAGACCACCCCCACCACCCCCAGGACCACTTTCACCTGCTGCGTCTGTACAAAATTCTCCATCAAACCTGCCACCAAAAATGTCACTTGATGGAACTTCTAAAGACGAGTTTCCTAACCCCAGAATGGAAGACCCAAAAGAGCAAATTTCTTCCATGAATGAGAGCACACAGGATATCCAAGATGATGATTTTGGAGACTTTCAAGCAGCTGATTGACACAATGATTGACATGATTATGTAAAATATCTGTTACAAATTACAGACATTGGAGTTGGCTTGGATTATGAAATATGCTACTAAGAGTGGTTTGCATTTTTTTCAACCTCCAAAAAGCCTGCCTATTATATTTGAGGATTAGTATTCAAAGTTTCCATATGAAGATAACTGCTTTAGTGATAATGCAGATTCTTTTGCTAAAGCTAATTCAATGTCTCTTTCTTCATTATGTGTTCAAGCCATAATTATCTGATCAAGATGTTGTATGGTTTGTATTCAGTACTCAATAAATTGTTAGTTTTGGCCCCTTAATTGATTCTATATATTCCACTAAATAAGGTGAGAAAAAACTGCAAAAAAAAAAAGTTTTAAAGGATTAATAAAGTAGAAAAATAAAACTGGATATGATGCAAAATAATTTTTTGGTTTTTATTATTTCTATATCAAAGACAAATTGGTAAAATGTTTAATTTAATTTCTGCATTTAATTTAGTTTATTTTTATTATTTTTTTATCTAATTTAGTTCAAAAATTTTAATTTAAACTCAATTTAGTTTAAATTAAAATTTATGTATTAAATTTCTTGATTTAAAAAAAATAAAAAATTAATTTCTTGATTTTAAGATTAAATTTTTTGATTTAAGCTAAAAATAAAAATTTTAATTTTTTTTTTAATTTTTAAGCTAAATTAAATATTAAACTTTGGATGTAATTGAACTTTTAAGTCAAAGACAAATTATTCAGATGCATAGGACACATAACAAAAATGTAAATCTATCCTTTTTCTTTTTGGGATTACTGAAAGCAACTTGTTATGTTGAAGTCTATAAACTAAATAATGTTTCACCTACTCAGGAAAGAAGCTTTGAAGAACAAAGCATGGCATCCCACAAATTTGAACATTGAATGATTTTGAAATTCTCTTGCTTGCAAGCAAAACTATTTGCTTACTTGAAGATTTCTAATATTCTTCCCTAGCTAACTTCAAAACAATGTAATCTAACCCATTGAACCCCACTGACAACCCTATATAACTAAATTTGAAGTTACAACATCTTACGAGACATGTCCTCAGGTACAGGATTACTGGAGCTAACATCTTAGGATCATATAGACATTTAGAAATTCAGGATGTCAATGTTTGAATGGGCCTAATGGGTGATTCTGAAGGCCCAAAAAAAGGACCCAACCACCAACTAACTCTTATTGCATATTATTATGCACACATTACACGACAGGAACAAGGGGGACCCACCCATCCACTAAAACTTTAGAAGCGGCTGTGGGTCCCTCTATGGTGCTTTCACCCTTTTTTTTATTTTTTTTTATTTTTTTTATTTTATGTGTCAAGCTGCAACCCTCTTCACCCATCGCGTCTTTCTCTTTCTCTCTCTCTCTTCGTTTGGCTCTGTGCATAAATTGCCTGGTATTTTTGGGTCCTCTTAAAAAGCTCAACTGAGTTGAAGATATATTTATAGATAATAATGATAATCTGACTCATCAAAAGGCTTTGGGCTTCTGGGTGTACATCGGCTGTTACACTAAACGTAAGTTCTCCTTCTCTAGCTTTAAATAATAATCTGTCTCCTTCTGCCTGTTTCTTTTTGTTGAAAGGGCTGTGCTTTTTGATCGTGTGCTCTTTTTTCTTGTTCTCCAGATATGATTATTTATGTGATTATATACACATATAGTTTTAAATCACCATACTTTGTTTGTTAGCCTTCTTTTTGATCAAGTTCTTTTGTTTTTATTTTTAAAATTTCTTCCTTTTATCTGTCTTTTGTTGTCATGTTTAAGGCTGCTTCGTGGTTATTACAGTGCTTATTTTGACGATCATACCCAAAAACCCTTATTATTTAATATTGCTTTTTGGGCCGTGGGCTGTGAAACCTGAACTCAAGAATTATGACGGTTAGCTAATTGAAGCCGTATATATATATATATATATATATATATATATTAGGGTGCGGGGCGGGGGGAGGCGGGTGTGATTTGGTTGAAATTATAGAATTGAGGCTGAACTATTAAGTTATTTGGGTTGTGTTTAATGAATTGCTCTACAACGTTTTAATTGGCTCCCAAATTTTTAGATCGTTTGTTATAGTTGAGTCTTAACGGGTGCTGATGCTGAAAATAATAAACAAGTTGTCTCATGTATTCAGAAATGGTGTGATTTATTCGGTGCTGAAATGTGTATTTAGCAATACAATGGCAATCTCTGCCAGGATGGAAAAACCCCTATAAGATTGTGTTTTGTAGAATGCCCAGCTCATTTGTTTTGGTTTTCCTTACCTAGAATTCTGGTTCTTCTTCGCATCCAGGGGACATTGTCTGTTAAGAGTATCTCCACCCAATCTTTGTCACTGTTTGAGTTATTGGAGCAAATAGTCATTATCAACTTTTTCTCAGTTGGAAAAATTTTCTTCTTATCCTTAGCTCTGTGTACAAATATGTATAAAGGTATTTGCATAAGCTATCTTTAAAGAAATGCAACATATTTGACACACAGATGCTTGGACTTAAATTTAGTTTGTTCTTCTATTTTATCCAAGTTTGGCATTTTCATCCTAAAATTTTTTATGTAGCATTGTGAAAGAAATAGGGATCTTTTGTTTTCAAATAGAAAAAAATACATAGAAAACATAGCAGCTATAGATTGAAGTGTTGCTCGCTGTTGCAATTTTTTCTATTAGCATTCTAGGCAAAATTGGGAATTTCTCATGATTTTCAGTTTTCACTACAGTACAAGCTGTTAATTATTTTTGTATTCCAGTAGATGCTACTCATGATCAAGGATGACCTTTGTTTCTATTACAAGCGTTGATGTTGTGTACAGGTATAGGCTTGTGTCATGTTTGATGAAAGTCATTATTCTGGTTGGACTTCATGTGTTTTGCCGGGCACCAAGAGTGTTTTTTTTTGTAATTGGTTTATGCTCTAGGTGAATTAGAAATTTATAAAAATGAGTGCTACAGCTGACTATGTGAAAGAGGGAAAAAAAAAAAAAATCCTTATGTTAGTTATTTCATAATCCAAGCAAAATTTTTATGGTGCCTGTTCTGGATAGGATCTGTCTGTCATAAGCATTACTTTGTGTTGATCCTTAGCTTGAAGCGAAGGGAATACGAAGAATTCTTACATTTCTTGTTTCCTTTTGCTGAATTCAGATTGATTTCCTGCAGATACGTAGAAGCTTTAAGGATTCTAACCGCATTATTAAAACCCTAGTGGAAGGAGTCCAACATCTGATTTTCTGAGGTTGACTTATGATCATTATGGATCTGAAGGGTATATCATGGGTTGGTAACGTCTACCAGAAGTTTGAAGCTATGTGCTTGGAGGTTGAAGAAATTATGTACCAGGTATGTTTTTTTTGATAATATGACATTAAGTTGTTTGAAGACTTTTGAAACTTGAAAGGGCTAAGCGTCTATCCCTTAAATCCCCAGTGGGCAGCTAGATGCCATGGCCAGAATGATCAGTGCTTACTTTCTTCTGAAACTACGTTGGTTGCTGCTGAGAGTGTTGTGCTCTCCTTGTGAAGTTGGCTGTCATTGTTTATTGCTTTTTCCAGGAATGATCGTCTGCATTTAGACCCTTATCTTCGTTTATGTGAACCCATTTCTTTTTTTGGCTATTGTCACCATCTAGTTGAATTGGTTAGTTCTATTGGTTCTATTACATCGAGTCCCTGAAGCTAGTTGTCTCATTTGATACCTTATACTGTTTTCATCTTTTTTTTTTTGGACAGGACACAGTTAAATATGTTGAAAATCAGGTGCAGACAGTTGGTTCTACAGTGAAAAAATTCTATTCAGATGTAATGCAAGATTTGCTTCCTCCATCTACTGTGGACGCTGCCAAAGATGGAGTCTCTGACTTGCCTCTGGAGCTTTATGCTGATGTTGGGATATATATGAAGCCAAAAGTGGCTATGAAGGAAGACCATGTAAAGATTGATAATATAGAGAAGTTGACTGAGGATCCAAAAATGATCATTGATAACAATGCAGCCCATTCTCCTACTTTCCACAGGCTTAGTCATGTAGATAATCTGTTCCCACTATCTCAATGGGATTCTCCTGGAGTTGCCCCAGGACAATATGGTAAAGGAAGTCTGTCTAATAAATCATATATGGGTACCAAAAAAAGATGTAAGAGGGAGAATATGTCCCTTTATGAGAAATCAGGTGCCATCTCTCCTTTGGATAAAGATTTGATTAGAGCTTCTTCATTCTGCGAACCTTCAAATGAAAATCTAGGAGATTGTGCTGAAGAAGCCGCAAAACGATATGTTGAAGGATGTTTGTCTAATAAATCATATCTTGGGGCCAATAAAAGCTCAAAAAGGGAGTATGTGCCCCCAAGTGAGAAATCAGGAGGCATCACTCCTTTGGATAAAGATTTGACTGGAGGATCTTCTGTCCATAAATTTTCAAATGAAAATCACAAGGCATCTTCTGATCAGAAAGATAAAATTACAAATCTAGGGTCTGTTGAAGTGACAGGGCATGATTCCATAGAAGAAAGTAAAAATAAGATTGAAAATGCAAGTGAACAAATGCCTGATATTAAAACAGATGGATCATCATTTGATATGGTTAATTTAATTGAATCTGGCATGAGTAAAGAAATGGATATGAGACCTTACTCTCAATGCCGCGCATTACAAGAAGCAACTGGTGACTACTTCCTGTTTTCTAATAGTTTTGGCCTATTGTTTTTAATCACATGTGTTGGGCATTCTAAGTTGACTTCTCATTTGGCAGCTGCAGATGTTTGTATGAATGATGAGTTGGTTTCTCTAGAGGAATCCTGTGAAAATGGGAGAGTACAGAGAAGTGAAATTGCGTGTGAGGAGGATTTTGTGTCTAATTCAGGTATGCTTTGTCCTTTCATTTGTGTATTTTAGAACGATTCCTTTTTTCAATTAGAAAAGAGTACACATTCATATGTATTTGATCTTTTTCCTTTTGTGGAACCTTCCAACTTATCAATTTTGCTCATTACAGAATGAAGAAGTAGTCTTTTATCAACTTATTATGGACAAATTTATGAATTAATTTTTTGCAGCAGAAAAGTTGTTTCTAGATGTTCTATTATTGCTATATTGCTTACATTTTTGCTTTTGCATCATACTACCAGCTTATTTTTGTGATTATTATTTTCCACAAAACACGCTTAATGTCTTCTTATATGGGTCATGACTTATGAGCCTTCCCATCCAATACTTGGAGCTTTTGGAACAGAGCTCTAATGCTTAGTAAGAGGCTAAGAGCTTGTTTTGGCGTTCAGCTGGAGTCCATGTGTGGGTCTATCTGCTTTTTAGTTTGATAGACTAGTGGACTTTTAGCATGGTTAAGTTAAAGCCTGTTGTATTAGGGCTTATGTGAGAAGGGGTTTTAGAAGTAAGAGGAGCCTCACATCCCTTCAGGAAAGGTTCTTATATGGGCTTATTTGGCTTATGGATCACTTCACCCTATAGCTTAAGTTTTTGGGTTGGAATTTCATCCGATGCCTGATTGTGCTTCGTAGTTTGACATGTATTATCATGCAAAAAATGTTGTAGCATTGCTATTAGCTCCATTTTATTTATTTTTTGGTTGCTTGTTCTCTAAAATGTGGTTCTTCAGTTTGATTCTTATTAACTTTAATGTAACTGGAGTTTGGCACCAAGTAAGGATATATCTTCTACTCTTCAAGTAAATCTAGGAAAATTTTACTGCAAAACAGCAAATGTTTAGCTTCTTGCTAAATTCTAAAGCATCCTATCGGATAAAATTTTAAAACAGGTTGTTAGAATTGTTAAACATCTAAGTTAGTCAAGAAGCTAACCTTCTGGGTGTACGTGTTTGTAGGTTTGGTTGGGGTTAAGTAGACTAAGGAAGTAGAACTTTATGGGAAGTATAAAAACTCTCTTGTTTTTGCATTATCAAACCAACTTCTTGGATGTAGGTCATTCTAATTCCCTTGTGCTAGGGAAGTAACTTAGAAGAGACTTGGTAAATTGCATTTCCTTAGTTAAGTGCAAGATAATTTACCAATTTTTCTTTTAATTTGTTACATTTTAAATTACATTATGAGTATTATTGTCTTTTGTTACTTAGGAGCAAATTTACGTATTGGAAAGTTAATTTGTATGGTTCAAAATACTCACTTCTTGGGAAGTATACTTCTCAGGATGTACACTTTTGGGGAACTTACTTCTTGGGAAGTATGATATAAATGTGTTTGGTATACAAATTAACTTACTATGAAGTAGTTTGTTTCTAAATTGTAAAAGATAATAATGCCCATAAAATAATTTAAAGTGTAACAAATTAAAGGACTAATTGATAAATTTATTACATTTAACTAGGAAAGTGCAACTTACCAAGTCTCACCTAGGTAAATTACTTCCCTTGCGCAAAAGAAGTAGAATGCTCTTATTTATCGCGAAGTTGGGTTAATAATACAAACCAAACAAGTCTCTTTTCTGCACTTCCCAAGAAGTTTTACTTTTTTAGTCTACTTACTCCCAACCAAACAAGTTATATCATACTTCTAGGAAGTAAGTTTCCTGAAAGTGTACTTCCCTGGGAGTAGAAGTGTCATTTTGAACCAAATGAGGATTAACATTTGCCAAATGAGGATTAACATTTGCCTCGTGGTGGGTAATCCAAATTTCCTATAGATGCTCAATTTGAAGAGTACAGCGCAGACTATATCGGTGCTCAATCCAACCCAAACCAATATGGCCAATCTTGCCTGGGCCATCTCTGCTCCTACTTCTGGCTATGGCTGAAAGCTTTTTTAATTTTTAATTTTTTATTATTTTGTCGTCTTTGAAATGCTGATGGTCCTTTCATGATATGTGATATGTCCTAGTTAAGCCACAAATTTCTATTTAATAGTAGTAGTTATGTACAATGATTTATTCAATTTTACTTTCTTAATCATTAAATGCCAAAAGAAACTGAAAAAAAGAAAGACGAAAGGAAAATTTTAAGCTATTATTATTCATTTTGGTGATCTTTGAAATTGATATTCGCTAAACTCATGCAATTCTAAGAGGTCAGGATTATGGACACATTTCTTGGGTTTACCTAATAATAACTGCTTCTCATATTCGATGTGATTGTCAAACTATCTTTTAGGGCTTATTCCTACCGCTTGTATATTTTGCTTGTTGGATATCTTATGGTGATTTTTTCTTTATTATGTTATTGTTGTTACCCAGAAATGCAAATCATTCAACAAGTTGACAAGGCAAAGCTTGAGGAGTCCTGTATTATGGTGAATAGAGATGAACTTCATTTTACTCAAAATGGAGGAAAAAGCAAGTCTTACAAGGTAATCTCCCCTCCTTGCTCCATGTACTCGTTTAAATATCAAATGTAGTAATTGTCTTTTTGGACATTCTTTTTCAGAAGAAGATTCAGGATGTTTTTTCGTCAAGAAAGAAGTTAACAAGGAAGAATGAGCAACTAGCAATATGGCCTGGTGGTGATTCATATCCCAATCAAGAAGAGAGCATCAAGAATTCAATGTCTGGTCTTGACATAAATGATGCCAGAAGATCCCCAACTCCAGATTTCTGTGAATCTGAATGGGAAATTATTTAGGTACAAGTAAATAAAATTTATTTGTAGATAACTGCAACGACTTTTGCAGCCTTCCCTTGCTGGTGAGGTGATCCAGGTGCTGTGCCAGATGTTAATAATAGCAGCTAGGGTCTCCACAACCCCATTTGCTTTGGCAGTGAAATTAGGAAAATGGAAAACGTAAAAAAGGATATATAACCATCCGTATTGATGAAAGTTATGAATTAATGATTCACCTTTTGTTTTGAATGTATGCGGACTTAAATTCTATACACTTCTGAAATATGGTGCATTTCTCTCATATCATCTGTTCAGAGTCGCGTGCTTTGAGGATCCTCTTCCCCCTTCCCCATGCCCAAAAATAAATAAATAAATAAGTAAATATAAGTAGTCTCAGCCAATATCTGAATACAACTCTTGCAGGAGTCTGGGTCTAAGCAGTTGAATTAGAACTGTTGTTGAGGAAGTTGCCTCCTCAATTATTGAGACAGAACCAAATGTGAAGTAGTAATGTCTTTTAGGTTGTCTGATACCATGGCTTCGTGCAAAAGGTTGCTCTATGCATCAGGCAGTCAGCGTGAGGCTCTGGTAGTAGTTTATGCTCAGCCATCATTCCTATCAACGGCTTTTCTTGATTTTGGGCAAGCGCATCTTTGATGCTCTGATTGCTGTGATGTTCAGGCTCCTAACTGGGGTCTTCATCCCTCGATTGTGTTTTCCACAATTTCTTGCACTAGCGTTGGGACTTGTTCTGTTGTAACACCAGTTCTCGCTTTGTGTTCCAGTGATATGCTCTGGAAGAAGATGGTTGTTTTCCTTGTGTCAATATTGCGATCAATCCATTGAAACAAATCTTACCAGCAAAATAGGTCAAGACAAGATTTCATTCCAAATTATGCAGTTCAAAATTATTATCCTAGCAACAATTTTCACTTTATATTCAAGCTCTGCTGGGAATCCACCATTGACCCGTGTTAAATACCGTGAAATCTGCTCCTCTCTACTTCTTGGGGTGGGTGAGACCTTGTCAAGCCATACAAACATGCTTCAATTTGCTTGCTTCCTTTTGAGTTGCACTAGAAATGGGCTTTGCAGAACTCCATATAGCAATTGTCCTGTGACATCAACAAACCTACCTTTCTGTTAATGTTTTTTTCCGCCGTTAAAGACTTGTAATTGGCAAGCACAAAAAAGGTCCAATGGTGGCTGTTCCTCCAGTACACACAAATTGACCCCAGTAGTCATAGGCAAGCATGATCATCAGAGTCTGAGGCCAATAAGCACTTGTGGGAGGAGATCAAAGAAATTTCCAGTTCCTCCAGATTCCTACTTTCTTCTTCTCTCCGAGCTGCTTCAGAAATGTCAGTATGAGATGGGGAAGTCTTTGGGAATGGCTCCAGTATGACAACAATAATCCTCTTAATTATAGACTCAAAACTAATTGGACTTCCAGACCAGTCGTGTTATCACAATTATAATAGATCATCTTATGTTCATATCTATACCGTTATATTTAAATGGAATGGCTCCATGAATAGTATCGTCTCTAGGACTTCGAATGGTAAATCAACAATTAACAAAACAATCAAAATCCTGATTACCTGTTACCGAACAATTACCAAGACCACACACAAATAGAAATGGCAACTAGATGAGACAGGCGCAGGGAGCCATTTCCCATTCTCATTCCCGCCACCTAAGCCTAATGGGAAAATTTCCCATCCCGTGAAAATTTATATTCCCACATTAAAAAAAAATATTATATTTTTTCATTTTAATTGTATGAAATATATATATTATTAATGTATTATTTATAAAAATGTAAGTATAAATTAAATAATACAAGAATAATTAATCTATTTCTATATATATTTTTATTATATATTCTACAAAACCACCAAAGTTGAAAGAACACTCTCCATCTCCACCCCCATTGGAGGCAGAACAAGCTTAAACATCAAATGTTCTGAATTTAATTTGGAGTATAGTTTTCCAGTAAGTTCTTATATTTAAGAGCTATTTACATCTTTGCATTAGCCACACAACCATGTCAACCAGCAAACAATGCAACACAACAACAAAGCCTGGTGACTTGATAAATACCCCCCAGTCCACACAAGCACCAAAACTTTTCCTGTTCAGTTCAGTACACCATGTATGGGGGAAAATTCTAAGATTACTCAGTAACAGAAAAACTGAAAGAAAAATGTTTTTTAAGAAATAAGAGCGGCTTGAAATATAATAGCTAACAGATTTCTAACCAACACAATTTTTCCCTTTTTCTTTTTTTTTTTTAACTGATCTTTGCCAACCATGATCAATAGACATTTTACAACTACTTCAAAATACAATTTGATAATACGAAGTTATGTTAATTTTTTTAATATTTCCAATCTTTGAAGATAGGACCGACTCCTAAGAAGTACATTTCATTTCAGATCCAGAAGACTATCTACATTACTAAACAACTTGGAAAAGGCCCCAGGCTGTCACTCTAGCCATCCAGTGACAAAAGTGATGGTCAACTAATTGGAAATGGACACCAAAATAATCTATTTCCTGCCTTAGATGGCCTGGGTGTAAAATTGAGTTAACTTCTCGTGTAATGTTAAGCTAATTTTGAACAGAAAATTCACAACTTAGCCACCAAGTAAAACCCAAAGTAGTTGATGTCACCCAAAAATATTGATCAAACAGATAACATATCAGAAGTAAGAGAACTGTCAGCAATTAACATAAATTTGAGCTTCTAGTTTCAAACACAGAAAGAGTTGTGCCATTCAACTTACATAAATAGCTGTCATTCACCTAAATTTCCACACACTTTAAATAGACTTGTAGCTCATTCTTCAGCTGGAGGGCATTCTGACATCTTTGCAAGCTTCCGTTTTGCAAATATTTCCTTCAAGACATTGACTTCCTTTTCAACCTCCATCAACTTGCTAACCAATAACTCCACTCCATCTTTATATGCTTCAAATTTAGTAATACACTCTACCTCAAATTCCTTAACCTTCTTCTCAATCAACAAACGGCTTTGCCTTTCTTCTTCCTCTTGTTTCAAGCGCCGCTTCTCCAATTCCATGGTGCTCAAAACAAGACCCCCAGACCCAGTATCCTTGTAAATTGGTTCTTCAGGCAGCGGGCATTTCGCGCGATACTCAGCAAATGCCTTGTGCGTCTCCTTCAAAGCCTTCCTATACCCTTCTAATAAATTTCCCATCATATATAATTCACGTTCAAGCCTATAAACCTCTGAATGCCCTTTTTGTTGCTCCTCTATCCTGGTCTTGTGTAAATGCTGAATCACATTATCCCGCCGCTGCAGCTCACTAAGCAACACTTGCTGATTCATGCTCATATCATGATAAGCCTGCTCCTTTGCCTCATACGCCATCCTAGCTTTTCCCATTATATGTTCCATTTGCTCCATATAAATTTCAAAATCAGAGGATGACTTCATATCCCATGGTCCATCACTCCTCATCCTCTTATTACCACCGTTAAGTGCATGATGGGGTATATCATTATCAAGATGCTCAATTTCCCTCTTGTTTCCATTACCATTGCTGAAAAGTGCCGAACTACCAGGAATTGTCTGTGTTTCAACCCTAGATGCAAGAAAGTCCCCTGAGGACACATTATCACGAATTTGTACTCCTGAACTGAAAGGAATTTGTGCTGCTTCCATGGCTGCAATAAAATTCTCAGAATAAGTATCCCCTTTTGGCGAAATACTAAAACCCACTTCCTCCTCCCCCTCCTCCTCCTCCTCCTCCTCCTCATCATCATCATCATCTTCTTCTCCTCCTCCTCCTCCATCTTCACCTTCTTTTTCCTCTTCTTCTCCCGCCTCTTCTTCCTGCTTTCTCTCCTCACATTCCACGCCAGCAACTTCACCAAGATTACATTGCCGCAGAAAATGCCCCTCCACGCTGCTCTTTACCCACTGTCTCTGTTCTTCATCCTCCTTACTTTCCTCAAAATCCATAGTATCCTCATCACCCACCTGTTCCTTTCCCTCTTTCCCACCATCATCTTTTGCTGAATTATCCAGTCCACCAAGACTCAATTCAATGTTATGCTCTTCCAATTCTGATCCTCCACGAACTTCCTCACTCATTCTCACATCTTCCTCTTCGCTATCGTCATTCACATCGACCTCCATTTTAACAGGCTCTTCCTTGAACAAGTCACTCTTCTGATGTTTTATCAGTTTTTGTAAATGCGAGGCATAATAACAGTTACCTAACTTGGGTGCTGCCGCCAACTCCTTCTCGAGCATAAGCCAAATCAACTTAGCCCAATCGACCTTCTCAAAATGTCCTTCCTTGATCGCTTTAGTCACACTCAAAATATCGTCAGTCATCATCCAGGTATCTTCATGCAACAACAACCAAGTAGACACGAAATCCTCTATGAATCCTATCGATTCCTCGCTCTCCACCTCTACCGCACTATCCACCTTATCCTTTTTCGCCGGCAGACTCAATGCACGAGCCAAGTCAGCACGACTGACCTTGATGCGACACCCATTGACGTAACTATGGCGACCAGTGGGGTTAAAATTAGCAATCAACTGTATAATAAGATCGGTGCGAATGTTGATATCGAAATGCAGGTGGACGAAGTCCCATAAGCCAAGTCGCCTTAGGAGAGCCTCATGGGATGCGAAATCAAGGGTTTTGACGGGAACAAACGGGACTGGATTAAAGGTTCCAACAAGAATTTCGAGCCTTTTCTGAATCTTCTTCTCCTGGTGATGATGTCGTTTACTGCGTTTTGAGCCGCCTCCGCCGCGGCGAGAGGCAGTGAAATTGGCGACGACAGAGGTGGAGTTGAAGTGGGTATCGGAGATTGTTGGAGAAATAGGGGTGATATCTTCAGGATCGTCTTGTTTGAGCTCATCGGCATGTAGGTTAGGGTGTTCTAAGTCAGGAATTTCTAGGGTTAGGGTTTTAGGGGATTGGGGATCATTTGATTGTGGTGGGTCTTCTTGTTGATTGTGGTTGGGATCTTGTGAGGGAGAGTTCGCGGCTTGATTTTGAGAGTCTGTAGGAGAGCTCATGGTCACTCAATATTTGGCAGCGGCAGCGGCAACGGCAGCAGCCGTGGCAGTGGTGATATTTCAAGAGATTGTCATCTGCTGTTTCACAAATTGGGTTAGCGACTCTACACCCAAAGGTAAAGAAGCAAAGTGACAATTTTATGCCTTGTTTGGTTAAATTAACGAGAAGAATATTTATCGACAGTACTTAAAACGTAACCAATTAAAAGATAAATTAATAAATTTATTATATTTAATTAAAAAAACATAACTTAAGTGAGTTATATTTTTTATATAAGAAAAATAAAATAATTCTCAAAAAATTAATTTAATAATACAAAGTAAAAACGACTGTTTTCTATATTTTTTAGAAAGTTATTTTTTTTTATTTATTTTTCTCGACCAAACAATTATGACATTTATATAATTAATTTAAATTATGAGGAACTAAGTTTTATATAATAGTAATAATGTTATTGCAAATTTTTTTTAATGATTCAAATATAATTTTTAACGAATAAATTATATAAATGTCATAATTTAAATTTAAAACCTATTATATTAATTATATACAACTTCATTATGTATAAATTAATTAACCATTTTTATTGTGTGCACTGAACATTTTTATTTTATGAAAAATGCCAATAATCACAAATAAAAAATTATATGATTGGCCGGCCACATCCACAAAATAATAATAATAAAATAATATACTTGTGAAACACCTCTACTTTTGTGTCTGTGAATTTGCTTGATTCAGCTTAATAATGTTGAATTTCAGAGAAAAAGTTTTTTTTTTTTTTAAATAATCTATCCTATCAACTACTGCTTTATTTATTTTATTTTCAGCTTTATGACCAAGGGTCATAAATAATCTGCGCTATCAATTATTATTATTTTTAAAAAATAAAAAATAAAACTTCCATTATATTAAGGTAGAATATAAATATAAAATATAAAATTTTATATTATTATAATTTTATATTTTAAAAGTTAAAATAAATTATTTATATAAAATATAATAATAATTATATTGATTTGTAAGATCTGATCGTGTTAATGAAATATTTAATTTAGCTATCCGATGAAAACACGTTTTATTGAATGGTAACTAATTATTATTAAACTCTATAATAATTTTATAAGTTCAATTTAAAAATTATTAAATTTTGATGTAATTATGGGAAGAAATTTATAATTTCTATTGTTACTAAATTCACCTGTTAAAATGCTAAAAAATGTAAAAGGCAGATGTAACAACTGGAGAGTTCACCGATAATCACTCAAAAGAACTCAGAAGGGAAAGAAGGAGAGAGAGAGAGAGAGAGAGAGAGAGAGAGAGAGAGAGAAAAGTTGGAAAGGAGGAATCAAATGAGCTATGCAATCGAATAATTCTCTTTTTTTTGAAACCTAAAAAATCAATTTATGAAGATCCCAAATTTATGATAGAACTAGGGGATATTTGAAGGTTAGTTGGAGTTGGACCAACCTGCATAAATACTCTTCTCTGGCAGAGTTGGTTTTAAGGTTGAAAATGGCTGCAAACCTTGAAAAAGTCTTCTTATTTAAATATCAATTTCATTTGTTTATCCCTCAAATTGATCTTTTATTGTTAAATGATTAACAAAGGTTATATATTAAAATGTGAAACTTGAAAACTTTGAACATTCTGACTTCACATGGCCAACTCACACAAATAATATATAAATTCACTGCATGAAATACTTCCACAACCACTCCATATCACTTCTATGCCATAAGCCATTGTACCTTTCATTGAGGCAGTATTTCTTCATGAAAGATTGAACACATTTCTGTTATTTTAATTTCAAGTTGTTTTTCAACTTTGATATTAAATCTTTCTACACTTAAATCCTTCCAAGAAATTTCTTGTTCAACATTCACCACCCTAATTATATAGTTCCAAACTTCAAACCTAAACCATTTTGAGGTTATGATAAAAACAATACAAGAGCAAGCTATTCAAAGCTGTTAATAGGAACAAGCCTAATTATGGCCAAGAAACTTTCTTTCTTGTCTCTAGTTATCTTCTTTGTTATGTTAGCCTGCAGTCCTGTCCAGGGTCGATACCTTACAGAAAATCCAAGTTCTTTCATGGCATCTGATGGGGTCAGTAGCAGTGTTCAGCAGCAGCCATTTATTAGTCTGAACCACTTGTTTTCATCAGATAGTAGTTGTGACGAGACATATGGATTCTTGCCATGCGCCACCACAGTCCTAGGAAATATTTTCCTTATTATTGCCTATGGCTATTTGATGTTCTTGTCTGCTAAATTGTTGTCTGATGGAAGTGAGATTCTTCTACAAATTCTTGGTCCTGGCATTATTGGGGGTCTCTTCCTGCCGGTTCTGAGCTCTCTTCCTGATGTAGCAATCATGCTTGGTAAGCCTAAGTTTTCCTCTTATTGTTGACTTTCAAGTCTTTCTTAACTCATATGCAATCTCATTGCTGGCTTTTTTTCTTTTTTAAGCTTGAACCCTTTGCCTATTCCACTGTTTAATTCATGTAGTTCATGACATTTTGTCTCTTTCCTTACAAAGACCAAGGAGTTATGAACATTTTATTTTCTTGCTGTGTGGTCATGTCATTTGGTTGCTTGCTTGGATTGGTTGCTATATTCTAGAACTTCTATATTGCATTGGTGTACTGGCTGAACAATCTCCTAAGTTTTATCTGTTCTAGTTCCTTATCAATTTATGCTGATATACCTCTGTTGTGCTTATAGCATCTGGGCTATCAGGGAGCAAAGAAACAGCTCAAAGTCAGGTTTCAGTTGGGATGGGTTTGACGGCTGGATCAACCGTTCTACTTCTGACATTACTATGGGGCTCATGCCTCATAGTTGGCAAGTGTGACATTCAGGGTTCTGTAGCTGTGGACTCAAAAGAAGCAAAAAGATTTAGTCTAACTGGTATCTCCTTTTTATTTTCTATTGCTAATTTCTATGTTTCTGTTTGTAGTCCACTCTGAATTGAAACTTGACTTTATTCAAAGCAAGAATACTTCAATAATATACTCGTTATTTAGTTCTTGAATTCATTGATCTTATATTGATGCATGGTATACAAATTAACTTCATATTTTGGTAAAGAATTCAGTAGCTTGTGTTTACAGGATCTGGAGTAACTACTGATATATGGACAAGTCATGCTGCAAGGATCATGGTTATATCTGTTATCCCCTTCATAATAGCCCAACTGCCACAAATCATCCAAAAAACTTCTCAAAGCAGCATAGCAGTTTTGGCTTCCCTCATTGTCTCCCTAGGTTTATTAGTTTTTTATAGCCTGTATCAGGCACAATTTATAAATGATTCCAACAATAATCTTTGCTTGATGGTTAATGCTTGGATTTCCTTAATTCAGTATCCAAATCTTGCTGTCTATTTCATGTAAAATTTATGACCCTATCTTGTTTGGCTTGGTGCAGATCATGACATGTTTTTGTATTTTTGGTGCAGGTTCTTCAGCCATGGATTCAGAAGAGAAGAATTGCATACGCCAAGCATAAACATATAATATCAGGAATTCTAAAAGATTTAAAAATGCGTGCACTGGGAAGACTTTTCACAGTTAATGGAGAACCCAACAATGATGTTATACAGAAGTTAGTCTTTGTTAAGCTACTTCCTATGGTTCTATAGAAATTCATATTCATCAATCATCACTAGCCATTTGAAATTGAACCAAAATGAAATATTCACTGGTAAATTGACAGGTTATTCAAGACAATTGATGGAAATTCTGATGGATATCTAACCGCAGCAGAGTTGAGGGCACTCTTTTGAAGAGCTAGAAATTGATATTAATGATGCAGTTGATCAAGTATTGAAAGATTTCGATACGTCTGGTGACTCACGTGTTGATGTGGATGAGTTTATTCATGGGATCTCAAAGTGGCTTGATGAGGCTAAGCATTCTGCAAGACACTCCAATGGCCATATAGCAGGAACATCTAAACTTATAACTGACTTTGGTCAGGTAATGTTGCTTATGCAAGTTATTTCTGCTAGTCCACATGACTGTTAGTCTCGTGTTATTATTTATTAATACATGCATGCATGTATTGTATTTGTATCTGCAGCAAACAAAGAGGGAACAAGATCTGTTGGGGGATCAGAATGATGAAGCTCCAGAAAATAGTCCTGGAAATCCCAAATGGAATGCCACAAAAGCAGGGTTGATGTTGCTTCTGGGAACAATTGTTGCTGCAGTGTTTGCTGATCCACTTGTAGATGCTGTTGAAAATTTCTCAACTGCTTCAAGCATTCCTACTTTCTTTGTTTCCTTTGTCATCTTGCCTTTTGCTAGCCCCAGTGAGGTAGTTTCAGACCTAATCTTTGCCAGCAGGAAGAATTCAAAATCTGCTTCCTTAGCATATTCTGAGGTCTCTATCTTCTCTATCAATTACATTAAACTATATCAGGTTATCTTGTTTGCTGAAGATTTATTACCCTTCTGTTTCTGTCTTTTCTTTGGGTGCAGATTTATGGGTCAGTGACCATGAGCAACATTCTTTCTCTATCAGTATTCTTAGGTCTTGTTTACTTTCGTGGGTTGACATGGAATTTCTCATCTGAAGTTCTGGTAATTCTGATTGTTTGTGTTGTGATGGGGCTAATTGCCAGTTTCCGCACCACTTTCCCTCTTTGGATGTGTCTGGCGGCCTATGCACTTTACCCTTTCTCCCTGTTGCTTGCTTATGTCCTTGACTATGTTCTTGGTTGGGCTTAAACTCACAGTGCTTTACAAAGCAGGGGAAATGATATCAGCATTTTTAGGCTACTTTGAGCTACTTCATTTCCATAAGCTGACGTTCAACACCTGTTTTTTTTATCAATTATTTTCTATATTGCAACCTGCAAGCAAATCTATCGGCATTGTTCTTTTTTCAGATTTTGTTCAGCCGGATTAAATTTTGTAAAACTTTCAACTATTTCCCCACATGCTCATGGAAATCAATAATCCATCATTTAAATGAAACTCTCGTCCTGAGGTTTCCACCTGTTGTCTACACAGATTATCATAAAGGACTACTTTTATATACTGTTCTCTTCATTTCTACACCCTCTTCTTCATTTTAAAATGGAATAATCGATATATGGAAACTGAATTAAAATTCTGATACCCTTTGTAGAATATAATTAATTTATGAATAAGTATAAACCAGACTTGCAATATGCTACACCATGAGTGCTTCAAGGCTACCGAGGACAAGAAACTCGATGCAAAATCCAGTGGCAAGATCGCTTTGCAAAACAAGAATCTGAGTATTGAAGAACACATGTTTCTTTTTCGTGCTACTGTTGGTTCTGGGAATGAAGAAGAACAACATGCACATATCCTACAGGGCAGAGAAGAATTCCTTTCTCTTATGGATGTATTCTCAGAGCTGGATGATGCTACTTTCAATAAACTTGACAGAGCAGCAGTTTCTGCATCAGAAATTTACCATTTCTTTTTTTACTCCAGTTCCTTCTCTAACAGCTTGGATAATAAAACACTACAAAACGAAACAGGATATTAAAGCTTTCAATCTCTCTGGAATGGGTTGCAATGAACGCATAGTAGGGATCAATTTTAGTAAAATTGGAATTAAGCAATTTTAGGCCAAGAACAAAGAAAAATGTATGTTTTCTGTGAGCTCGTGAGAAATTATTTTTTGTAATTATATTGTATAAAATAAATAAATTTTAATTATTGATTATAATACAGGTGGCCCCTATGTGATCTGCATCCACCACATCCCAAATCCAAGCAGCAGTTGCCGCCAGGGAGGTGACCATAAAAGGACAAAACACATAGACGCAGCTTCCCATCCCTTCTTTTACTTTTCTGACCTTCTTCAACTCTCGCTTTCATACGCACTCTCTCTCTCTCTCTCCTCTGCTTCTTGGATCTCTCCTACCATGTCCCAAAATCCCCCAACGGTCACATTTCCACCACCCTCTTAATAAACCTCTCCAAATTCCCACCTCAAAGCCGTTTCTTTGCTTCCAGTTTCCTTTTTCTTGATTAAACATGTCTGGCTCTCTGCTTTTGCTGCTTCTGCTACTAGTAGCCTTTTCTTTTCCACGCTCTTTGCAGGGCCAAAACGGCATCCCGCCAAGGAATATCTGGTGCGTTGCTAAGAACAACGCCGACGACCAAGCCTTGCAGGGAGCCATTGACTGGGCATGCGGACCCGGTGGAGCCGACTGTAGCCCCATCCAGCAAGGCGGGCCTTGCTATGACCCTAATGATATTCAGACAACGGCGTCTTGGGCTTTTAATGATTATTACTTGAAGCATGGCTTGACTGATGATGCTTGCTCCTTTAGCAACACTGCTGCTCTCACTTCCTTAAACCCTAGTCAGTGTTTTTCAACTCACTTGAACTAAATACTAGTTTTAGTGTTTTAACTTGATTTGATTCTTGGGTTGCTTTTAGATCTGGAAATGTCGAACCTTGCTTCAGCTGTGTTTCAGTTTTGTTACTAACTTGTCACCTGCATTGCTAATTATTGATGAAAGCTGTCTCTTTTTTTGTCCTTGCTGAGATTTGATTTTGTTCGTGGTTTGGTGGTTTTTTTTTCTATTTTCAGGTCATGATAATTGCAAATTCCCTTCCAGGTAATGGGCTAATCATTTTTTTCTTTTTTCTCGAACTCTGTAACGAATTGACCTTTGAGAAAGGTAGAACCCAGAGATGGATTTGGACCAATTTTTTTGCTGTGGAAGATGCTAGTGTTGAAATGAAAGCTCTCTGCTGAATTGATTGATGAAAGAGAGATCATTTCCTCTCAAAAATTGAATTTCCAGCATCCATAACTGCATTTGGAAATAAATGTCTGTACTCTGTACACATTATGTGGATTTTCAGTTGAAAGAATACCCTATTATGTGCTTTTACTTCTACTTCAATACTCTGTTCTCTTTTATTACTAACTTCTCATAGCACATTAAGACATCATTGAGTAGCCTTAGATGGAATGGTAAATTAGATTTTGTATTGCAGCCTATCTGTGAACAATGGCAGCATTTCTGGTTCCACCACCACAACAACGATAGGAATGGAGCCAGGCGCTGCAGATTTGAGCGGATGTAGTAAGATTGCTAGCACGTGGTTTCGGCCCATAATCACCAGTCATGTGTTTGTCGTGCTCGTGACAATAATTAGAGCATAGTAGAGAGCTCAGTTTGATTTTTTATTCATTTAAGCAGTTTTCAGTTGAAATTGTTGAGGCAAAAGCTAAGGCTTTTGTTCAGAAGATAGGCATTTAGCATTGATCTATGGCATATTTCTTGTTCAGTGAGTTCTGGGGAATCCTCTTCCACTTTTTGTTGTCTATCTGTAGCTTAGATATGTAATTTATTAACAAAATCAAGGATATTCAAATCTTGTATTTTTTGTAGCCTCTTCTTTTGACTCAGAAAGCAGTTTTTGAATCTTGAAATCTCAGTTTATTTTATTTCTTTTGAAGAATTTCTGCTCATGGAATCCCTTTGTATGTTCTCCATTTGTAGTTTACAGAATGAACTAGTCTTGACGTTTTCATGATAGAATTTTGCAAGTGCATGCTCTTTTCTTCACTGGAATTACAGATCCAAATAAGCCTTTACTTTATGAGGGTACGGTTATGACTTGTGATTTGATGACATCATGATCATTAAAATTTAGGGTGTTTATGCGTTGATTAATGCTCTTGATTTAGAAAAAGGATAACAATTCCGAAAGCTTTCTGAATGGGAAAACAGGAAAAGCAATTCAAACATATGCTAGTCACTTCCGCTGTACTTACAGGCTAAAAGAGAAGCAAGTTGTCAAAAAGAAATTATTGATTGTGCACGACTAGCAATTAGTGTGCACCACTACGTTTGAATATTGGCTTGTGCACCCTAACCTTTGTGAGGAAAAGTGGGAAATAATCACTGTGATTGGTTGTTTTTCCATAAACAAATGAAACTTTTTTGAACCATAAAAGAAGCAAACCCACCAAATGATGGCGTGTTTGGCCTGTGCGTTACACCTTACAACTGAGGAATCTACATTTTCTTTGAATTGGATCCCATGCCATTGCCATTGCTTCTAAAGCCTCTTGCTCTCATCAAATTTTAGAAGAGGCTTCTTAAATCTCGCATCCAAACATATTAGACGTCGGACAGTAATACCAAGTTCAGTTTATAAGCTTCCTGGTAGACTATGTAAAATAAATCTTAATATATCATAACAATCATAAATATAATGTGAATAATAAAAGTAAGATTCAATCATCACTATAATAATAGATCTTGAACAAATAAATTTTCACAGATCTAAAAGGCGTACCTAATGCGGAGTTTAATTGAGCCATGGTAATAATTGAGAGAGACCCTTTAATTTAATAAATTGATTTCTCCCTCTTGACCCTTCTTGATTCACACACAAGAATTTAGCCATGAAAGACTTTCTTGAGACGACTCTATTATCTCTAACTTTATGAAAGAAAATGTGTGTGACCTTATGGGTAGAGAGAGGATCAGCTTATATATATATATATATATATATCCAAAACTTGATCTGGTACGTCCATCAAGTATCCTTATATAATTAGAATTAGGATTTATTTTAATTAAAGTAATCATTGTATAATTAGGATTTGTATTAATTAAAGTAAATATCAATTAATATTGGGCCACATTAAAGGAATTGATTTTAGCCCATATATAGTAATATTAATTACCGGACAAAAGCTTACATTCTCCCACTTGGCACAATAATTAAGTAATATAAACCTTAATAACATAAATATTAGGCGCACATAAAATAAATAAATTATTTCCATAATGTACTTCATAATTACATTCCTATAACAAATTACTAAGTATGCGTTATGACAGTTGTACATTGTTTAATCACATACTTTCTTCTATATACCATAATACTAGCAACTTACCATAGTAGATACATAATGGATATATGTTTATCACATCTTGGTCCACAATAATATCTCAAAAGACTTTTTCTATTATCATTCACTCAAAATATTATGTGTACACAATCATGAGAAATAGGAAATACTTTAATGTATATCAAAAACACATCAATGAGCTCAGAATGCCCAAGCCAATATATCATTAATTAATACAACCAAGACCCATTCTAAGCACATGTTATTTAAATGTCTTAGATTGTAAGCCTTTAGTCAATGGATCTACAATCATGAGATCAGTATTAATGTGCTCAATAGACACTCTTCGTTTCTGAACTTCCTCCTTAAGGGCAAAATACTTTAATTCTATATGTTTGGCACCCTTCGAATATTTGTCGTTCTTGGAGAAAAATACTGCTGCGGAATTATTACAATAAATTCTCAATAGCTGACTAATGGTGTCGACTATCCCAAGTCCTGAAATAAAGTTGCGCATCCATAATCCATGAATTGTGGCTTCAAAACATGCCACAAATTCTGCTTCCATAGTGGATGAAGCAATAATAGATTGTTTGACACTTTTCCATGATACTGCCCCTTCAGCTAATAGGAACAAGTAGCCAAAAGTAGACTTTCTACTGTCAACACATCCAACAAAATCTGAATCTGAGTATCCAACCACTTCTAAATGATTAGATCTCCTATAACTGAGCATGTGATCCTTAGTTCTTTGCAGGTATCGTAAAACTTTCTTTGCAGCTTTCCAGTGATGGATTTCAGGATTGCTTTGATATCTAACAAGCATTATAACGGCAAAGCTAATGTCGAGTCTTATGCAGGTTTGAGTATACATCAAACTGCCCACAACTGAAGTATAAGGAATTAATTCCATTTCTTTACGTTCCACATCATTCTTTGGATATTGATTGAGACTGAATTTATCTCTTTTTGTATGGGAACAATTCCTGCTGAATATTTATGCATATTAAATCTCTCTAAAATTCTATCAATATAGGCTTTTTGAGACAATCCCAACAGTCTTTGTGATCTGTTATGGAATATTTCTATTCCAATCACAAAGGATGCCTCTCCCATATCTTTCATTTCTAAATTTATTGAGAGAAAATCTTTAGTCTCACTTAATATGCCCAAATCATTTGCAGCAAGAAAGATATCATCAACATACAGAATTAAGAAAATAAATTTACTCCCACTGATCTTTTGATATATACATCGATCAACGATGTTTTTCTTAAAATCAAAAGACTTTATGGTATCATTGAACTTAATATACCAGTGGTGGGAAGCTTGCTTAAGTCCATACATTGATTTTTTAAGTTTACACACCATATGGCCTTTTCCTTCAACTGAGAAAACTTCAGGTTTGTCCATATAAACTTCCTCTTCAAGTTCTTCATTTAGAAAGGCTGTTTTCACATCCATTTGATACAAGTCTAAGTCATAATGAGCCACCAATGCTATGATAATTCTTAATAAGTATTTCTTTGAGAATGGTGAAAATGTTTCTTTATCGTTAACACCATCCTTCTGAGTATAACCATTAGCAACAAGTCTTGCTTTATACTGTTCAATTTTACCATTCGAGTCACGCTTGGTCTTAAAGACCCATTTACACCAACTCATTTAGATCCTTTAGGTAATTCGACAAGATCCCATACTTCGTTTTATTCCATAGATTTTAACTCATCTTTCATGGTATCTAACCACTTATCAGACTCGTTACTTTCTATAACTTGTGAAAAGGAAACTGGATCTTTATTAATTCCTATGTCAAAATCTGACTCTTGCAAATAAACCACGTAATCATCAGCAATTGCCGATCTCCTTTCTCTTTAAGATCTTCTTAATGCATTTCCTGTGGTTCACCTTTATTAGCTCTTTGTGGGTTAGCTTCTTCAGGATGTGTTTCACCATTATGTTGTGTAGCATTGTTAGGTCCTTCAACAACTGCTGGAACAACATGTGGAGTAGGAGTGGATATTATAACTTTAATAGGCACATGAAAATCAACTTTATTTTCTTGTATATCCACATTCTGTCTCTCAACACTTTAACTAACTTCACCATTCTCAAAGAATCTTGCATTACCAGTTTCCACAATTCTTGGACTATGGTTTGGAACATAAAACCTATATCCTTTAGATTTCTCTGGATAACCAATAAAGTATCCACTTAAACTAGGTTTTCTTCCAATCCATAATTCATAAGGTGTCTTTGAGACTGCCTTGCTAGGAACCTTATTTAACAAGTATACAACAATTTTAAGTGCATACATCCATAAAGATATAGGTAAAAAAGAGTTACTCATCATACTCCTAACCATATCCATTAAAGTCTGATTTCGCCTTCCGCCATCCCATTTTATTGAGGAGCACCTAGCATAGTATACCGTGCACATATGCCACAACTTTCTAAGAACTTTGCAAATGGACCAGGACATTGTTCCATTTCAGTGTGTTTTCCATAGTATTCACCATCTCTATCTGACCTTACTATTTTCACTTTTCTATCTAATTGTCTTTCAACCTCATTTATGTACACTTCAAGTGCATTTATTGATTGAGATTTTTCATTAAGCAAATAAATATGTCCATAACGTGAAAAATCATCAATAAAGGTAATAAAGTACTTTTCTCCACTAAAAGATGGAGCATCAAAAGGCCTACATATATCAGTGTGTATGATTTTAAGAAGCTTACTGCTTTTTATGGCTTCTTTCTTATTGTGTTTGGTTTGCTTTCTCTTAATGGAATCCACACACATTAAGATCAATAATATCTAAACTCGGTAGAATTCCATTCTTTATTGGCTTTTCTAATCTTTTTATGGATATGTGACCCAAATGCTTATGTCACAAGATAACAGAATTTTCATTCAATCTACTATGCTTAATTTCAATATTACTATAAGTGACAGGCAACGATTCAATAAAATTATCATCAAGTCTCAGTTTATATAGATCATCAGTAAGAATTTCAAAAACAATAATGGAATTATTATTATTATTAAATAAACTGAAACATCCATGCCCAAACTTAACATTGAACCTAAATTCATCAAGTTTTGAAACAAAAATGACATTCCTAGAAATTGAAAGCACATACAAGGTTTTAATAGATCTAGTTAATAGCCATTATCTTAGACCAAATGGTAAGTCTCTATGCCTTCAATTGGAGCCTTCATATGGTTCCCTATAAATAGGAAGTCTTAGTTGGGTTTTTGGTTTGGACTGTAAGGAATCCTTTCATCACATTGGAGATATAAATAGTAGCACCAATATCAAGCCACTAAGTATTATTAGGAACTTCAAATAAATTTGATTTGAAACATACATAAGCATAAATATTATATTTCTTTTCAAATCAAGCTTTATTTTTTCAGGCAATCTTTCTGATAGTGTTCTACTCTGGTACAGAAGTGACACTTATCTACCATTTGTTCATTTTACTCGGCTTGAGTAACTTTTGAAGATCCTTTATTTTTCTTCTTAAACTTGTTGGCTTTAACTTTAAGTACTTTATTAGCTTCTTGACCCATAATATTGATAGAATGAGTCTCATGATTTTTCAATCTTATTTCCTCTTAAACTAACTTACTGGCCAATTCATTATCATTCCACTTATCCCTAATAGTGTTATACTTAATTTGAAATAGCCCATATTCAAGAGGTAATGAGTTCATAATGAACTACACCAAGAAGGAATCATTAACCATCATCCTTAAAGTTTCTTGTTTTGTTGCAATATCACTCATTTTAATAATGTGCTCTTACATACTCTTTGATCTATCATACTTTATGGTCATGAGTTATGCCATTAGAGTACCAGTGAGTGACTTAGCTTCAGAATAGAACATATCATTCATAAGTTTAAGGTATTCTTTTGCATTTTCAATTTGTAGAATTGTAGTCTTAATGTTATTGGCAATAGTCATCCTTAAAAACATAAGGCTCAATTTGTTTACCAATTCCTATTGCTTTGGTATAACTTCTCTTCCTCACTACTTGTTTCCATAATAGTAGCGAGTTAGCCTTCCAATAATGCGAAGTCAAGGTCTAAGACACCTAAATGAAACTTGACTTGCTCACACCATTCAAAGAAATTTAACCCATTAAAACAATAATAGGCTAAGCTTGCGAATGAAGATAAAAAGCTGTAATATTATATTTATATGCTCAAAATAGATTCAGATAACTTTAACAATTAGATTATACTATAGTTCTCCTTTGGGTAGATGCTATAGTATACTATCTTAAATTAAATGTCTTTAAACTTGATTGAATAATAATTAACTTACATCAAATATACATGTTATCTTTGGATATTCAATATATATTTGATAAATATTATTGCTCTCATAATTCTCACTGCCGTAGAATAATTGATTTACCTTTGGGTAAAACCCTTAAGTTCTGATGACTAGTGGGTATTAATTAATCCATTTTTTATCATAGGCATCTATTAGTATGGATAATTAATCATTTTAATATGTATGTAAACATCATTCATAGTTCGGCCATTTTGGTGACTAATAAACTATTATTTTTATTTTATTTTAATTTGGCCACTTTGATGACTAATAAATTAAAATAAATATCATAAGGCATGCATATAAATTATGTATCTTAATAAACCTAATATTTATTCGTTCATTAGGTTTAAATACAAATCTTAATTAGATTGGGTAGAAAACATAATTTTTTTAATTTATTTCTTTTGAGAAAATATGATCTCAAATTTAAATCTTTTTATAACACGATTTTTCATCGTGTTAATAATCCTCATGCCCAAAACTTAATTGGGTCAAATTTTAATAATATTATTTTAATTATTTTAATCATTAACATTAATAATAAAACTTTCACGATCTATACTTTAATTCTATGCATATCTAATAACAAGTAAGATCTTTAATATTATGTTCATCATCATAAATTTAATGGAGAAATTTAATTGTTCAAAACCTAGGGCTCTGATACCACATATTAAATAAATATAATGTTAATCATAAACGTAAGATTCAACCATCACCCTAATAATGGATCTCGAACAAATAAATTTTCACAGATCTAGAAAGCGTACCTAATGATGAGTTTAATTGAGCCATGGTAATAATTGAGAGAGACCCTTTAATTTAATAAACTCATTTTTCCTTCCTGATTTACACACAAGAATTTAGCCATGGATGACTTTTTTGAGATGATCCTATTATTTCTGACTTTATGAAAGAGAATGTGTGTGATCTTATGGGTAGAAAGAGGACCAGCTTATATATATATATATATACCCTTTAATTTAATAAACTGATTTCTCATTCTTGATTCACACACAAGAATTTAGCCATAGATGACTTTCTTGAGATGACTCTATTATCTCTGACTTTATGAAGGAGAATGTGTGTGATCTTATTGGTAGAAAGAGGACCAGCTTATATATATATATATATATATATATATATATATATATATATATATATATATATTCAAGACTTAATCTAGTACGTCCATCAAGTATCCTTATACAATTAGAATTAGGATTTACTTCTATTAAAGTAATTCTTGTATAATTAAGATTTATATTAATTAAAGTAAATATCAATTAATATTGAATCACATTAAAAAAATTAATTTTGATCCATATGATAATATTAATTATTTGACAAAATCTTACATTCTACAATTCAAGAAAACTCAAAATGATCATGATCTGGTCATCTGCCATATTGGAAGTGGAAGAGGCGAAACCATAGAATGGTGAGCTGGGCCATGTCTACAAATCTAACCTGGACCATGTCTTCATTGGGCCACTATGCAGATTTATAGGCTTTTGGGCTAGGATTTAGCTTTTGTGACTCAAATCCTTTCAATATTTTCAAAATCAAATGTAATAAAATAATAATAATAATAATAATCCTCATAAAAATTAAAATAAAACCATCAAACAGTTTAAGGCACTCATTACAGTGTATAGATATCATCACCTTATGTAAAGCCTAAGCAATTTATGATTGTATTATGTCCTAACTAACTATATCCGATGCTATAATAAAATAACCAGCGTAAACCGATGCTATTAACAAAAACTATTGCGTCTCTAGATCTTGAAAACCATCTTCTTGAACCTGAGATTGAAGTCTTCTTGATGATCTTTCCCGGCTAAGAATCCTTTGTAAAGAGCTCAACCGAGAAATGGAACCGCCAGCCTTATTGCTAGAGCATTGATTTACACCTCCTGAAGTCCCCTCTACGTACACCATTAATGTAGAATCCACCCTCTCCAACGGCGGAGTTGTGGCTGCACCACCCATGGCCGGACCCTCGCGGGGCACCGGTTGAATCCTTGGCTCAGCCTCCGTGCGGCAGATGGGGCAAGTAGGGTGTGAGCTTAACCATTTATCTATACAGTCTGCATGGAAAGTATGGTTGCAATTAGGTAAAAGCCTTGCTATTTCTTGATCCTTAAGAACGCTTAAACAGACAGCACATTCTATTGATGAATCATCATCATCATCATTTTCGCCATTGCCAGTTTGCTTGTAGACAAATATGGGAAGTGAAGCAATGACCGCCGGCTCAATGCCGGTCCTCGTTGGCTCGTCAGAGTGGTTATTGACAGCGTTGATTGTGAGTCCTAGGCTGCGAATCATAGCCCTTTCACGGGCTTGGCGTGCGAAGACACATCTTGCACAAAGATGAAGAAGTACAACTAGTACTACAACAAATACTAATGATGCAATTGCAATGAGCATGCTCTTGCTATTTAAATCATATGTGTTTCCGCGAAGAAACGTTGAGTTATTAACATCCCCATCACTATTGGCGAAACTAGAATTTCTGCTGGGAAGAAAGGAACAGAGGTGGTAGGGGCTAGGAGGGTCTGCCATGGCTGGTCTGGGCAATGGAGGTTGTTTCAGATGGGAATAGAGAGTACAGGGAGAAGGGGATGGCTTTGGGCTTTTATGAGGGGTAGTGTTTGTTGATTTTCTTCTTATTATGACTTCTGAAACTTGGAAAGCATGACAATTGGGTCTCTTTCCTTCTTGTCTTTGATTTCTTTGGAAAAGTAGAAGGTGTAACGCAAATTGCAAAACAATTTCTAGAGTTGACTACTGAATGTTGAATTTTCTATGTCTAACTAGAGGACGGAAGACTGAAGATTAAATCTGAACTATACAAAGAGAGTAATATAACTTTAATCACTGATTTAAATCAGGATGGGCATTGAATTTTCTTTTAATTTCTTGGATCTTACTGGATTAAGCTAACTAGTCACGGTTGATGGTGGAAAATGGGTAGGATTAGGTTGGGTGAAGTCAAGGCATACATGTCATTTGGATTTTTTTAATGAGTTTGATTAAAAATATTAAATTTTTTTTTTAAAGAACTAATTATATTTAAAAAATTTTAAATAAAAATTTAGAGATATTTGACTTAACCCATGAAAATTAATTTATAAGTTTCTAATGCTTTTTAACTAATTTGAACTCACAAGTATTTAAAATTTTAAACAGTTATGTGTTTAGTTAAAATATTTATAAGTAATTGATAAATAGTTAATGTGTTTGCTAAAAAATAACTTATAAGCATATTTATTATTAAAATGACTAAGAAGATATTAAATAAGATTTATAATAAAATTTTAAAAATTAAATGAATATAATATAGTAAAATATTTTATCAAACTAGCTTATAAATACTAAAATAAAAACTAAATCCTCTGGCTTATTTTTCTTAGTTTATAAGATCAACTTATAAGTCTAAAAAATGTTATAAATAAATAATTCAACTTACTTTTAGAGTTTATAAGCTGGATTGACCAGTTTATAAGTAAAAAAAAAATGCCATCTTAGATTGATCAAATTAATTTTGAGTCCATTCATACAAAATGTTTATTAGTCATTTAAATTTGAGTATTTTAAATTTTATGTGAATTAAAATAATATTATTTATCAAATTGAATAGAAATGATCATTTAAATGCAATAAGAATTTATTACCTCTAATTATAGAGAATAAACATTTTATTGAAGTGGTTTGAGAGATAAATTTTCACCTAAATTCGAAAGCAAATAAGCAATATATTTCAAGTGCATATAAAAACCAATTTTTTATTTAATGGTTCATATGAACTGATCTAAATATTAATTCTTCGATTTATGGTAATCATTGATTGTTGGTGGTTGTTGTTATCATCCTTAATTACTCATTTAAATAAGCCAAAAAATAAAAAAGAAAAGAAAGTGGCCTACCAAATAACATGAAGTTTGAGAAACATGACTGATTTATTGTCACTATAGAAAGATCGAGCTCATATAATAATAAGTTTAATAATTATTATATTAAATATTTATATTTAAATTTATATATTTATTTTATATATTTTAATTAATTTTATATAAATCTTAATATAAATATTTAATTTAACGGCTATTAAGTTTATTCTCATATAAAATTAAGCTATTAAATTATTAATTAATAATTATATTTTCTTTCACTTGGTAAACAAACTACTTAATTAGTTGAATCCATGACTCTTAAGGTCAGTAGTCAACAAAGAGAATTGTGCACATGACTTAATAATTCACCCAAAAATCATCCAATCACAAGTCTCATTTAGTCCAAATTGAGGTGATAAAAAGGTCAGATCAGAATTCTAAGTCATTTAAATACAAATTATTTTAAACGATCTTTGAGTTCAGATTAAATCGTTTCGAGTTAATTATGATTTGATTTAAATTAGTTGTTGAATTTCCGTACATAAAGGGTTTGGAATTAAATCTACAGTCATTTTCATAACAAAAAATTAAAATTCTGCAAAAAATAATTTTATTTTTTCAATTTGTGAGTTAAAATTAAGTTTAATTGAATCTGAAACAGTTAGCAACTTCCAGTGTTTGCTCGGGTGGAAAATATTGCACATGCTTGACTTTTACCTTTGTGTTTGGTATGAACGTGTGATTCCTGTTGCCATTTCTTCTTACCAAGAAAGACTTTTATTATATTTCCATTTGGAATTGTATTTTTTTTATTAAATATGGTTTATATATTATATAATAATCATTCATTGACTAAATATACAATACATATATTATTTAACACTTATTTTTCAATTTAGTGTAATATTTTATTTTAAAGATTTTCTTGACATTATTATTTGAACAAGACTTGACTATAGTCTAAATCAGGATCAAATCAATTTAATTCAAAATCAAATAAAAAAAATCAAAATCATATTGATAAAAATTTCAACCTTAACTGAATTAGACCGTTTCTTTTTTCAAAAGAAAAAATAAAAAATTTCAATCGACAGATTTAATTAAAATCAGAATTGAAACTAGAACCAATAAAAACCTTGCTGTCTCATTTCATTTTCTTTGAATGTTGAATTCGTATCGCTAATTCTGGCTTGATATTGCCCAGTAGCTAGACGTATATTACTCACGGTTTGAATCCCTACTCCTCCAATGCCTTGCACCATCTCTCTCACGGATCAAATAAGTACCACTTTCCAAATTTCAAAGGCAGAAGTAGCAGATTCCACTTGGCAAGCTATGAGTAAATCACAGCCTTGTATTCTGATCGGCATTCTTTCTTTTAATGAAATGTGCTGAAGATTACCTAATGAAGCCCGTGATTTGCCATTGCAGGAACATGTTAACCGTACAACACTTCAGAACTGGCAAAGTCTAGTGGTATCACAGGACTTGGTTTTGCTTGTTGGTTGCAACTTACAGAAGATAAAAAAAGACAGTGCCTTCATTTTCCTGACACATTCACTGCAGCGAATTCCTTAGTCCCAGGGCTTAGGTTGCCATAAGTTAGGCCCACTTCAGAATGCTTTGAACTGGAGACTGGTAACTAAGAACATTGTCTTGCTGAGTTTGCTGGCATCCCAAAGTGTTTATTAATGCATGTATCAAGGGGATCAAATTATCGTTGATGCCTTGCTCATATGACACAAGAAGGGTAAGGGTCTCTTTCTTTCATAATTGGCCCCTTTGAAAGCAAGAAACACAGTAAATTATCTCAAGTGGTTTAAAATATGCATCGCCGGATCTCCTAGAACAGGAAATAATGGATTAGGCAGCAGAAGGCTTGCATTTGGAGACTAGGATTTGAAGGAGTGAAAACACATCGAAGTTAAGAATTAAGAAGCAAATTGGAGAGAGTGAGAGATGAAAGAAGTTCCAATTTCAATGATGTCCTGAAGTTCAAAATGCAACCTTTTGGCATTTTAGCAGTTTTCATGTACACAAGTTACTTGCAGAAAAATTGGACGAAGAAGAAGAAGAAGAAGAGAGAGAGAGAGAGAGAGAGAGAGAGAGAGAGAATTCTGTAGGATATCCAGGCAACAAAGATGAGGAAAGTGACTATGAGATGATTCATATTTTGAATCGAAAGAGGTAGTACAATTTCAAATAGAAAATTTATATGAACTGCAAAATGGGGAATGAATCTTCAAGTTAAAACATGGAAGTAGTCTCCAATTTTGACAAATTATGTTGAACATAAGAAATAGGAAGTAATTCATTTAAGTAGTCTAGCATTCTAATTGTACTTGCAACCCAAAAATGGATTAAAAATCCATTCCTCATCTTTGTGCCTCACTGACTGTGGTGTTTTTCTAAACTATAGCAGAAGACTATTATGAGCACTCAACAAAAACAAAGAGAGAGAGTTCTAATATCAGAATCCAATTCTAGCAATACTAGTCAAACACATATCAAAGTAGAGGCAAAAAAGCCCATTCAATAAGCTCTATATAGAACAAGTACAGAATCCGTTAAACATATATAAAGGAACATAGGAAAAAAAATGTTGAATCCAACCAGATAGTTTCTTCCCACAGGTGGTGGTACATAATTGAATTGAGTGGTATCTCTGATACTTCATCTTCAGTTTGATCATCATCCATGGACCATGGCTGGTTGTGATTCTATAACATGCTCAAAAAAGGGTAAGAATTAGTAGGATGGAAATGGTCTTGAAGTCAATCTCCAACAAATAAGAAGAAAAAGAATATTTCTTGCTTTGAAACTATACGTGATCCAGTAGATAGTTTACTATAAAGTTTAAGTGAAAATAATAATTTCCTGCGGAAAAGGTTCATCCATCTCTTTATTCATTAAGTTATTTTTCAAGAGAACTTTTGGACATACATTTGCTAACTGAACAAGCAGAAATGACGCAGAAAGAAAAGCTACTGAAAACAAGTGGACGTAAGTACCTCGTAGATAAGTGGAGTTCTTTAATCAATGCTGAGAATTAGGAGAAGAAGAGGATGGCCTATCTGAAACAACACTTTGCTCTTCCTCCCCTTGAATTCGTGCTGGAATGCTAAAACCTGGCAATCCCTCCGATGCAAACCTGCTACCAAAAATAAAAGACTGATGAATTTCCTGTGTTCTATGGTGGTCTGAGGATGCCATAGTAAGATCATTCCAAGCACGAATAGATTGTGCAAAACTGGACTGAAGGGGTCCCCTCTGAGAGAATGCTGAGTCTTGGCCTAGCAATGCTTGTTGTGGTGGCATTTGTGGTGGATTGAATGCAAAACCGCCACCAGTTCTATTCTCAGTACTTGTGTTGTTGCTCCAAGCCATCATTCTCTGGAAATTAGCTTCATATCCCACTGGTGCTGACCCTGCAAAAAGGTTCTGATCATTTGAAGGTGAATGGCTTGTATCTGCCTGTGATTGCCCATGAATTAGATCTTGGTCTTGGAAAGAGTGAAGGGATAGGCCAAGATCTTCAGTATGGTTTGTGGTTCTTGTGATAATATCAGGTGGATAGCCCTGAAAGTTCATTGATGAGGCTGTGGAGCTTGTGGGGAACAAAGATTTCATGGTATCAGGAATGGCACCAGGGTCTATAGGAGGTGTAATGAAGGAGGAATCATTACTTGGATTATCGGCCAATTGTCTTTGGAGCTGAAAACTATAACCAGAAGACTCTGATTGCTCTGCAATTGCCATTTCACTAGACCCAGCATTCTGGTCTGCCTCCATGGTTCCATTAGTATTATTAGCTATTGGGTGCCATGGTGGAAGCTCAGCAAGCTTGTCAATTGCAGACTTAGCCTTCTTAATGAGCCAATCAACAGCTTTGCTTGGTCGGTCATAGCCTAACCGGTCTTGAACATCATAGAATTGTATTGCAGTATGGGCAGATAGCCGAACCCTGCGGTCCCTAGGACCTTTAGCGGTGTAAACCTTGCTGTGTCGATCTTTACGGCCAGTAGACCTAACAATGTGGCCTCCTTGGACTTGAACAATTTCTCCTTCAGCTCGTTTCATTCCTGTTCCTTGTCTAGATTTTGCATATTCTATAGTCTGGTCTGAAGTTCGTCTGCCGGGAGCTACTTCTGCTGCTCGGCTGGAACGTATCACCTCCACATATTGCTGCTGGTTTTGGAGAAGCTGAGGATGTTGGTAAAGGGTTTGTTGTGTGTCTAGGTTTTGTTCTTGATTTTCTTGTGAACTAGGATGTATAATTTGGTAGGTAGGATTCTGTGGGTGCAGTTGATATTTCTGGAAATCCAGATTTCGCTTTTCTTGAAGTTCTTGATGTTCTTCAAAGCTCACTTCTTTTGCTTTCCTCTTACTCTTTGGTGCTGGTTTTTGCTATTTCTTGATGCTCTTCGATCATCTGCTGCTGTCACAAAACCTTAAAGCTGATACTCCTGCAATTGCTAATCCCAAAAACCCCTGCAACCCTGCCATTGCCGTCTTCAGATTCCACACACCAATCCAAACCGCAAAGTCCAAAATCCACACCATGCAAGAAATATAAACCCACTAAAACAAGTTTCCATTTTTAAGAGAAAAGAAAAGGTAGTGACCAACTCATCTATCTCCTTCTCCACAGATGTCAGAGTGAAAATGGACTAGAATGGTGGGTCTCTCTATGCAGGCTAAAAATTTTGCAAGAAAAATGAAATAGAGCAAATGGGAAATTGTGCTGATATTCACTAAGAAAAGAGGAAAACTGAAGTAAATATGTTAGACACCATAACTGAAACTTAGAAAGAATTAGGAAAACTCACTAAACATGCTTTGCCTTTGACATAACAACTGTGAAAATTCGCTCCTCAACGGTCTTCTTGAATGCTTTCAACATGCTGTCTCGATAAGCCTAGTTTGAGGATACAACAAAATCAAAGGTTGAAAACATTATAAGAAAATAACCCACATCAAACGAGAGCAAGTACTTGAGAGATTATTATCCCACTATCCAGAAGTAGAGGAGAAATATCAGATTTTTTATAGATTCCATAAGTAATCATTGCAATATAAGAGCAGATTTGTAGTATATGAAAAAGAAATCCATTGAACAATACCTAAGCACCCACTACTTCAAACAAGGTGAAAGGTAAAGGGAAAGGTTTTGAAGCTGTAAATATGAGAGGAAGAAATATCCTAACTTTACTCATAGAGAGCCGCTTGATGCCTTTGCAAAGGGTAGCAGAGTTTGATCAGAGGATATTAAAGATATTTTGTTATCTTAGCCCAACAAGAAACAAATGTAACAGTAACCCCAACTTTATCTAGTTACCTCTCCTTAAAACTCAACTCTATTCTTCTCTCTCTCAGTTACTACTCTTTTTTTCTTTTTCTTTCTCAAAAGGAAAATTATGATTCTTAAATCTTAATTAGAACTGTTGGTGATGAGTTATGATTAGAATCACAGTTAATAAAGAGGTTTCTCAAATAGCCATTTCTCCTACTTGTTCCTTTTGAAGCTTTGATAATGATATCTAACAGCTTTTCTGGTTTCTTTTCTATATGTACTTTAAAATTCCATTATTAAGATGAGTGTGGTTTCACTAAAAAGAAAGGACAAACATCCTTTCCACAGACATACTTTCCCAACTTCCTTTTCACAACTTTGTACTCCTATCATGACTCAACTAAGCCTTCCTAGTTACTTTGTACTCTCTCTAACCCCATATATGTAAACTTATTTATTAAGTTGTATCAAAATATCAAAAAAAAAAGAGATTAATTAGATACTAAAATTTATTTAATCCCACCATAAGCTGTAATGCAGTGATATTAGAGTCATATCCAAAACTGTTAAGTCTCAATTTGAATTGCTAATAATCACCATTTATATATTTTGAGGAAATCATTTTATATATTCAAAAATTATTATAATAAAGTAGAGTTAAGCTATATATATTTTTTTAATTTTAGAGAGTCAATGCTATAAAAATTTATTATATATGAGAAATAAATATTTTTAATATTTTAAATTATCTATAACATAATAAAATGTTAATTATATTTTAAAGGGGTCCCATAATTAAAATAAAATTTTTCTTGCTAAATACTTCTCTATACTTGTAAAGGGCTTGGGCTCAAGCTACCCCTTGTCCCCTTTGTCTCCGCCCTGTTTCTTCTCCCTTTCATAAGGACAAGCAAGAGAGTAATTTTAAGTAGGTGACTGCAAAGTCAAGAATTAGTTGCATATAAATAATTCAACAGAATTAGTTCAATTGATAAAAATAAAAATTAGGGTTTGATTCTGTAACACTTTAAAATTATTTAAAACTCATGAATATACTAAACCTAAGTGAAGTAATACATCTTTAAAATCGCCCAATAAAATTTAATTTTAACGTGCATAAATTAATCTGAAAATAATTTAAATTATAAATTAAAAAAATATATCAATACATATCTCTAAAAGTCCCATATCCATCACAAATTAAAATTGCTTAATTATTAAAATCAATTGCGACCCACTAATCAATTACAAGAAATTCATGTATTAAAGAGAGAGAGAGAGAGAGAGAGATCTATATGATAGTAAAGTTTTTGCTTCTAGTGAAGTTTTTGCTTCTACACTAAGAAAAAATAAGCATATGAGGAGCAAAAGCAAAGTTACAATTGCCTCTTAAGAAGTAGCAAGGTGCACCACTTACCAATGGACAATGCACTAGCATAGGTAGGGATAGAAAAAGGCAGAGGAATTGGGATATTGCTAAATAGCTCATATTTCCTTGTCATAAAGAGGGTGGAGAGACACCACACCAAGTAAATAATGGACACTATCATTTTCCTTCTTCCAATTCTTACAACATATTAAACTAAAAAATTGTAAAATATATTCAATAAATATAAAAATAACACATAACATTGAAGTCTTTCTTTAAATAAAAAAAAATTCTATGTGAATGTGAGAAAAAAAAATATATATAATAAAATTAAATACCAATGCCATTATAATAATTAGTTTTATAGAAATGATGAAGATTTATCATTTATCAAAAAGTGTTGAAACTATATTTAAATATGCCCTATTATAATTTATAGATTTTTCGTAACATGTTGTTTTAGGTTACAGTGATTTTTGTGAAAATAAATTATAAATTATAAATTTTTTAATAATAAATAAAAATTAAGGAACAAAAATAAAATATAGGTAAAATTTTGAGACAAACTATAACAATCACATAGATATTTCATCTGCATTTAAATTCTAAATTATATATATATATAATTTAGAATTTAAATGCAGATGAAATATCTGTGTGATTTTTATAGTATATATAACTGAAATATTATTTCTATCTTTAATTCAATTTGACATTTGTTATATTTTTCTACCGTTAATTCAATTAAACTTTGGCCAACCCAACTATAATAGCTAGAAAAAAGATATAGGCCTTAATTAATTTTATATATATGACCACTTGTGTTGAATTTCTTACCAAATAGGGCAGCCATTTATGAGCTAATTTTAATTGGTGAGATAATTAAGGCAATGTTTGGATTTCACTGAATTTCTTTACATATATTTTTTTTCTAATTTCACTATTGAAAGAAACAAGAGTTTGTAGGAGATTCAACTATAAATCTATAATTTTTTCTTTGTTATATCAAATAATAAAATTTTAAATTCCATGATTTTATCATTCACTAAATTTTGAATCCATTGATTTTAACAGATTTCATGAATATTAAATTACCTCAATCCAAATATTACCTAACTAATTGGGTATTTTAATATTTGGATCATATTTTATTCTTTTTTTTAAGTATTATTAATAATTATATTTTTATCTAATTTGATTTAATTTAATAATTAAAGGCATACCACTCACTTAACAGTCTTAAATTCAAATTTTTATCTCTCATAACCCAACTCAAAAAAAAAAAAATCTTAATGAAAGAGCATCCATCATTAAGATATTAGGGAAATATTTCTTAATTATCAATTTTAATTGGCCAAAATGTAAAAGAAAGATAGAATTTGTTGAATTTAAACCCTAGGTCTACCATTTTCAGTCCCATTCAAAAATTCAAAAGCAGGCCTCACTGCACTGACACAATCACCTTAAGATTTTGTATGTGTCATTCATTAATCAAATTGGTACCCAATGTAGGCAATAGCAATTAATTAGAGACTACTGCTGGCTATTTTATATAGATATAAACCACACTGCATTATTGAGATGCAATTAATTTCCTTTTGGCATCTTTTACAATTCAAAAAAGTAAATAATTATTCCATTAAAAATAAAGAAGAGTAATTAATGAGTTTTAACTTAGAGCGATATTTAATATAAGATTAATAAATAATTATTATTATTATTAATTTTTTATTAATAATATTTAAATATTTAAAAAAATTAAATTAATTTTTCACTTTATTAATATTTATATCATTTTTAGAGTATTTATTTTAAAGATTAGGTTAATAATTATCCTTTTATTTTGAAGATTAGGTTAATAATTATCCTTTTTAAAGATTTTATTATAATAAATATATAAATTTAAGACACACATATAAATATACAAACACACAATATAAAAAAGAGAAAAAGAAAAATATAGGATTTACGTGGTTTGACTATAAAACTTACGTTTATAGGTAAGATTAGAAAAAAAGTTTCAATATAATGACAAAGCAAGATACAATATCTTACTGAAAACTCTCAAATCCCAACTTTAGTGTATCTTCCGAATATCTCTCTGCAAAGAGCAGAATATTATAATATTTATACTGGTCCATAGGCCTGTATCCTCTGTTATCATCACAGACCTCAATCTTTATTCTAATTGGATTGCAGTGTAAAACTTTCAGATCACATTTAAATTCATGAAAACATATTTATAATTCAAATCATATATAAAAGAAAAAACAGATTAAAGCTGTCTTAGTATAAATATGATAGAGTGATTTTCTATAATGGAGATAAATATAATTTTTTTAATAGAAACAAAAGAATGAAAACTCGAACTTGAATTTATTAAATACTAAATTAAGTCAAGTTAGGGCATGATTTATACAATGTGAAATAGTTTATATGAATATAATATTTTTTGCCAAAATTGTAAAATAAACTATTTTTGTATGATGTGATATTAAAATAATTTTAAAATTTATAAAATAGTGGATTTAAAATTTAAATTAATTAAAAAAACACTTGTTAGAAAAAAAGGCAGTTTTTTATTCACTATAACTTGAAATTTGAAATTCAAACTGTGTTTCTCTAATGATTTTATTTTTTATTAATTGATCAATGCAATGAATTAATATTTTATAGGCCTAAATTTGAAAATTAATATTTTATAGTCCTGTTTTACTCATAAATATGGGAATGAGAATTGATAGTGTTTTTTATTTTTCCTTTTTTCAATGTTCTAAACAAATTAAAAGAGTAGCGACGACATTTTCTGAATATTTTTCACATTCATGGCATGAATTGTCAATTCAAGATACAGGGATATGGTCATTAGAAATTAGAAGATTAAATTATTTTTTCAATTACATTTAAAATAATAATTTATCAAAAAATATATTAAAAATATAATTTCAAATTTAATCGTGTATTTTTTTTTTTAATAGGAAAGTTAATCTTGTGATTTCTATTGCAGGATTTAAGCCAAGCATCCATGTTAACAACAATATTTAGATGAAGATTTCTATTAAAGAAGGCAAGAGAATGAAAATGACCTGCACTTTTTTACCATTTGCTTTTAACTACTTTAATTCTTTAGGCATATGTAGTAGAAAGATGTGATGTCGCTTTTCATATTCCATTAACACAGTTAACATTTCCTTTACCCTTAAGTAAAATATTGAATTTCATTTATCTAGCCTCACCCGATCTAATAGCTGAAAGCGTATAACTCACTTAACAGACTTGATCCAATCAGACTAAGGTCTACTTTCACCTTCGATAAAAATTATCTTAATTAGCCCACGTATATTATTGGATGTCATCTAGAGATTACTCAATTCCAAATCACATGTTCTCTTTTTATGAATACACGAGTCTTTTTCTATTATAAATGAAAAGAAATTAAAATTTGATATTTAGAGAAGTATTATATGTTATAATTTTCCAAAAATCACCGAAAGGTAAAAGTGGAAAAATAGAAGAAGGAAAGCACGTAAATGTAGTAATATTTGTAAGACATGGACAGCAACATGTGCATATGATGGCTCTCTTTATTGTTTGTCACAGAAAAGGAAAAGTAGCAAGTCCCCAATGATAAATCAAAGTCTGCCATCTTTATTTCTTTGCTTGGAGAAACCGAGAAAGAAACAGAGAGAGAGAAAGAGGAGCAAGCATGCAAGGAGAGGAAAGAAAGAAAAGAAAAGTTGAAAAGTTTAGTTGTAAGTCCTAGAAAAGGACAATGGCAGAGAGACTGAATTGACTGCATATATATATATATAGATATCATCTTCATGGATCATCTTCTCCGTTTATCTGTGAGAAAAGTGAAAGCCACCAATCGTGCGCATGATCCAAGATAATCATTTATTTGTCTCACTCAACCCTACCCAAATATCCTCTCTACATGTACAATTTATTTATTTGAACATTTACTTCTGGAGAGAGAGAGATCTTGAATGAATGTAAAATTTATGGTGATGATGGACCTTTCATTACAGAAACTGCCAAGTTGTTATTGTTGTTGCTTCGTTTGTCTTACTAATACTTGCAATTATATTTGACAGGAGGCCTCCAATAATATTTCTTTATCTTCTTGCCTTCTCATTGGGGGCCATCCAGGCTTGTTGCCCTTCTTTTTACTCCTTCTTTTGTCATCACTTACAGTTTTGTATTGCGTTTTATGTGCTTAAGGGCATGCATAACTTTCTCTAATAATTAGCCCATGAAAACAGACTTCAAGACCATGCCTTTAGAAGGGTTAGGGCAAGGATTCTCATTCTCCTCACTATGAGACTAGTTGGGGTTGCTGTTCTGATTTTTAATTCTCTCTCAACTCTCTAGATATTTTTATTTAGATTAAAGTGCATCCAAAACTTCAAACACTTCTCCAATAGATAGAATACTCGCATTTTTTTAAACATAGTCAAATTGACAAGATCATATATATATATATATTATTTTTAAACAAATTAAAGTTGAATATATTAATTTATCTCGTAATAGAGGATGTTCTGTTGGAGATTTAAACTATGATACCCTCTTCTCTTCAAAAGTTTCCGAAATATGAATAAAAATTTTGTACATCTCACCTAATTTTACATAATACAGATGATCAGGTGGATGAGAAAATTCAAAATTTTTTTAGTACAATTGGCACCGACTGAAACTCAAACTCGAGCCTTTACAGTATTAGAAACGACTCTAATACTATTAACACCATGTTTGGGAGCAAGTTTTTTGAGGGAAGGTAACGTTTTGTAAAGCAATAGGTACATATTGTACTTGTTTGGGATGAAGGTTTGATGGGGAGGGTAAGGTTTTAGAGGTTTTTAACCATCCAAAAAAAAAAAAACTTCAATTTTTCAACCACTAAATTAGAGTTTTGGAAAGATTTTTATAAATTATATAATATATATTTTCACTAATATCTTTATTAAAATTTAACTTAAAGTATTGCATGAGAACGACTCTTTGTTTGAAATAATTTGACCTAAACTAAATTATATAAATTAACACTAGCCTATTTTCAAAGAGTCTCTCTTGTTCTTCTACCCATATTCACATGAGAACAGCTGATTGTTGAACTATTCTCAGCTCTTTCCTCATCACAATTGGATTTTGTGAACTGTAACTGGATTTCTCTTTTCTATAATCTTGAGCCCATGTTTTTGTATTTTCTGTTTCTTGATAATATTTTTTATTTCATGCTTTTGCATTGCATTGGCAGTAATTTTATGAAAAGCTGATTTTTTTTTTCTTTGTTGTTAGCGAAAATCAAATGACACTCATATGACATTCTTAGTGATTAGGTTGTTTCCTTAGATTGGTTGTCAAAAGATATATTTGAATAATATTAAAATATATAGTATATTTTATGCTAGCTACCAAAATTGCAGTTTTTTATTTTTCAGAAACATGAACTATAGCATATTGTTTTGCAAAATAAATTTTTATTAAAAAAAAAATCATACAATCTCTTGGTCAGCCTATTCTTTTTCCTTAAAAAAAATATTAACTTAAATTTTTATATTATAAGATAAATAGAGATTGATATTTGACTCTTGAATTATTAATTCAATAATAAAGTCAAAAATAAAAAATAAAATGTCTTTGTCTTTGAGCTTGTGGTGATGAATCTTTAAATATTTTTATAATAAATAATAATGTTGAACATGAATTCATCTCTTTATATAATAAGGTTATTTTAATAATTTTAATACTTACCTTATCTTCTCATACATTTAATCCAAATAATATAAGTTTACTAAATCATTATTTACTGTACCTTCCTCTCAAATAAGATAATAAAAACTTTACTTTACATTACCTTCTATTACTTTACTTCAAAAAATTTTATGTTATCTCCTTATACTCCTCCCAAACAAAGTATAAAGTTAAAACTCATCGTTAAAATTTAAAATTTTTTAATGTCACTATTGTCTTAACAAATAAAAAATTTAGTATATATTTAAAGTTATTATAATTAAAATATAATAAATTTATTTTTAATTAATATATTTAAAAAAGTATTTTTCTTAACTATTTTAATATTAATAAAAACTAAACAGAGCTTAGTATTTAGTTATGTGGATCCATATGATAATTTGACAACTCATATTCAACATCAATATTTTTTTTCGTTGTACATTGATCATAATTGATTGCGCATGGTTTGAAGCCAATGAAAAGGGTCCCATCTAATTAAATTGACAGTACCCTGCATATTGTACGCTATATATTCCAATATATAACAAGACAGACGATGACAACACAGTCTAGCTATTATTGATGCTATTATATTGCTGAAGAGTCTCATGTTCAGAACATGGACAAGGGCATGATCACAGAATAACATATTTGCATGCTAAGCTGACATGGAAAGTAGTTGCTATCATCTGCTGGAAGTGATGCTTTACTTTAAACAAATGAATTTAAGTCCAAATATGCACCCTTCAAAAGAAATGATAGTTCATTTGGAAGCAAGGTTACCCATATTCATCATTTGCATATGAAATTCACATAAAAACACAAACACTTTGATGGGGAATTAAAAAAAAGAAATATATAAATATGAATATATTCAATTGTTTACATCAATAATAACTCATAATTGTAGAGAAATTAAGAGAATGTGAATATCAATTTCTTTTTATGATATTAATGGTGGATGCAAGTTTATACATGTAATCCTTAAAATTTTGGAGTGAATGTTAAAAGAAAAAGTGAGGGAAGGAGTGGGGTTAGGATTACACCAACTATGATAATGGTAGGTCCTATAGCACTTTCTTTCTGGAGGTGATAATGACTTGGCAAGTGGAGCAAGAGGGGGTGTCAATGTCAAGATCCAACCATGAAATTGGGTTATGAGACTTCTTTAATTTATATGCTTTTTAGATAAAACTTTCCAACATTCCCTTGTTCCTTCCAGGAAACAAAATTCCCTTTTCTATACAAATCCCATATCCCTTCTCTCCAGTTCTGGATTATGAATCATGGGATTGAGTCTCATCATCTACTAGCAGTTCCCTTGGACAAAAAGTCTCAGAAAAAAAGCTAAATCACAAAATCTAAAGCCATCTGTTTAACTAGGAAAAGTACACTCACTTGGGCAAGTCCAAAGATTTGCTAAAAAGGAATTATATAATAACAAAACGCGTTAATTATTATCTTGTATCATCAACACTTTGGACTACTCTCCCAAACTTTTGGAAATAAGCTTTCTTTGCATAACAAGAACTAAACACAGCAACTTTAGACTTGTGCAGAAACTAGCTATACTGAGAGGTGAGGTCACTGCTTAGCCAATTTCTTTGTGATAATGAAAATATTGCTTTTCCTTTTTAAGTTGGAAAGCTATTGCCTATTCCAATTGCTATTCTCTTTCGGTCCCTTTCCATCTGTAGCTGTACTCTGTGACTCTTTGTCAAAACATTGGCTACATACACACCCAATTCATCTCCAACACATAGTGCCTGGAGCTTTCCGCTAACTTGCAAGTTGCTCCACTTGATCCTACCTTTTTCTACATCTTACTTTAATTACTCCTCTCCCCTACTTTTGCTACAACATAATCTTTGCGAATTCATGTTTTCTCATGCATTTTGTTTCATAATATTACTATTAATATAATATATCAATAATCAAATATCTAATTAACTCAATATGTTGAATAACTACGCAACAAAATATAATTATCAATTCACCAACTAAACTAACCTTAGAACAATAGTTTAACTATTGAATACGTAATTGGTAACAAGGAAAACTTAATTAGAAATCAAATTCAAAAGGATCCTTTCTCTTCAAAAGTTCCAGAATTTACCTTCCCACTTTGCGGGCCTTTTGCAGTGATGCACCAAGGAACACTACGTCCACATATGGTGACCTAAGAGCCCACGTCACATATTCTGGTGGGTTGGGTTCTGTTCTGTTGCCTTGCATTTATTTTGATGGGAATTGGGCTCAAGTTCAGCCATACTCAAACTGGGTTTTCCCAGAATTGGTACAAGAAAAAGTTTTAGAATTGGGCTCATTCTAGAGAACCCATGTCCAGCTTATTCTGAATCTAAATTTTTTTTCTACCTTTGATCTGATTTTTGGGTTTTAGGGTTTTACTGTGATTCACAGCGCCTGTGTTTGTAGTTCTATGCTCTCCCTCCAAAAGTAGTTTCTATAAAAAAATGTCGGATTTCCTCCCTTCAGAAATAGCGCGGGAAATCTTTCACAGGCTCCCAGTGGAGTTCCTCGTCCGATGCACGTGCGTCTGCAAGCAATGGCACATTGGCACTCTCTCATCACTACCACTTCTCCTTCTCCCTGTCCCAGTTTCCGCTCAGCCGCCGTCACTCCTCCTCTGCCGCTTGAACTTCTCCCCTAAAACCCAAACCTTCTCTTTCCACCCTGGCTCTCCCCACCGCCGTCACTCCCTCATTAATTACAAAAATGCCCTCCCTTGAAAGAGGGTGTCTGGAGGGAGATTAAAGCCGCCGGAGTCGAGTATTCCATCTGCGAGCTCGAGTGCTCACTGTGCTTTATGAATGTCTGCATCCATTGGGTCGCATACTGGACGAAATCCCATGCCATTTTCAATTTGATCCTGTTGTTTGATATAAGTGGAAAGAAGTTCAAGAAACGGATATCAATTACAAAACCAAAAAAAAAAAAAACAAGTGGATATATTGAGGATTTTGGCAGTTACGATTATAATGTTTAAGAAAGAGACTGAGTAGAAGAAGAAAAAGCACCGGCTGTAAGATCAGTCAAGAATTTAGCAAGTTTCCATCATTTCTTCTGGAGGTCCAACTCAAAATCTCACAATTCTCAAATCATTCCATGCAGTTTGCTAAAACTACTCTTAAATTTGGCAACTTTGTCATGCTGACTTGGCTTTTTTCCATAATCTATTTAGTCCACATATGGAGCTGGCAAACCTATAGTTCCTTTACATTTGTCCTTGGATTCAATGACTAGGCGCCTATTTTTTGTGTTTGCCAGAGCCTGACATGAAATTTTTCTATTTCCCTCTCTTTCTCTTGCCCCTTCCACAGAACAATTTTTATTCAAAATTTTCAACTGAAAAAGAAATGAAATTTTAACCCACCCGCCTGCACACTCAATCTCAAATCCAACGATCCAAAACCCAAAACTCAAATCAATTTACAGTCATCCCTCCAAATCCATTATGAACCCATCCATCTCTACCACACTACATATACCCTCTCTCTACCTCTTGGTCCCTCCATCAGCTCTCTCTGAAAAATTTACCCAATGGAGTCCACCAATCTCTGTAACCACACCAACAAAGAGAACATCCCACCTTTCTCTGCAAAACCAGCCAACCCAGTTCTTGCAAGTGTGCCTTGTTCCAAGAAAAACTTTAGAAGAAAGGTTAGACAGCCTCTTGAGGATATTACATACTTCTACAAAAGTTCTGTTCAGTTAGCTTTAGCTCAAGATGATGATTCTTTACATGCTCTACCTGTTTCAGGTAGTGCATCAAATCCTAAGAAGAGAAAAGCATCTGAGGAGAATGAAGATACAGTTGTTGTTGCAGTGCCCAGCTCTAAGTCACCAAGATTTGGCTTCAGATAGCTACAAGTGATTTGTACCCTTTATAGCTACCATAGTTGTGCAAAATTTCTAATTAGGGGAGATGGAAAAAATTCATCATCCAGATTTTAGATTTTGAAAACTCATCAAACATTATAGTCTACATACATGGATTTAGAATTTCTCATCTAATTTAAATATACTTGTAATGAGATAGAATTTTTATTATTGAACTTAATTTGTCCATGATTTCTTTCGATTATTACACATATTATAAGAAAAATATAAAATTTCATTATTTAATATCACATAATTTAAAATGCATAATTTAATTAAATTTTATATAATTTTTGTTTCGTATAATTTCAAAAATTCATTTCTCTTTATTTTTTAAATTACCCTTTGTGATAAAAAAGAACATAATTTTTTTCTTTATAAAAAAGTCTATATCTAATAAATTTTTAATAATTAATAAATATATAAATTAATTAATAATATGTATGGGAGGTTTACATAACAATATAAATAGTACATCATCTAAGTGCATGATGTTAAAAAAATGTAGGAGAGAGAGCCAGAGAAAGACAAGACATGTCACGTATACAGATAGCAATGGGTAGGTTATCCATGAAAGTCACTTTATTCGAATTCGAACCCGATCAATATTATCAAAATTTGAATCCATCCTAAATCTGATTAAAATTTATTCTCAATTATCCGTACCCATATCAAATTTGATTATTATTACTTAAAAAAAACCTGAACCCATTTAATTTTATATATTTTAATTAATATTTTGCATAAAAAATTATTTTGATTAATAATTTATATTTTAAAAATTTAATAATTTTATAAAATATTTAAATTCCATTTAATATAAAATATATAAAAATTTATAAATATTATTATAAAAAAATATATTTTATATTTAATTAAGTATTTATATAAACATATTTAGGTAACGGATACTCAATATGCAAAATCCGAATTAGACTCGAACCAGTCACGGGTATTATTTTTCAAATTCGAACCTGTCCTAAACTCGATTATATAATATCGAAACCCGTCCTACTAGAGTTGGATCGAATCGGGTACCCACAAAAATTCGACCCGTTGTCATCCCTAGTCATGTGTGCTTGTGAAAATATATGAGTATTTTAATCTAAAAAAAATTATTGTTTAAAGTTTTTAGGAATTATTTGAAATTAGATAAATTATCTGAAATTTATTTTAATTATAATTAATTTTATAAAATTTAATTTTAAAATTTTCATAAACTAAATACATTATAATTAATTAAATTGAATTTCACAAAAATTTATAAAATTTATTTAAACTAAACAGTGGCCATTTCACATTCCATTAACAAGTGAAGTAACAACAGCTACAAGTGAAATTGCATTAAAGCCTTAAATCAGGCAAGCTTACAAAGACAAGGTCAATTTATAAAGTGATTCACACCCTCCATTGCAATCTAAATCGTTATCGCGTTCCCCTTGTTTTGCACTTGCCTCTGCTCCCAACAACAAATATATATGCACCATTAAATCAATTAATCTTTATTATTATTAATTTATTTAATAATTACACTAATCAAATAAATGTACGTAAATAATAATAATTTATAGTTAGCGATGTCAAATTTAAAAAATTTTCAAAGAAAGAGGCCCACAAAATATCGTTAAAAAAACAATAAATAGAAAAATAAATCTATTTAAAACCTTTTCCATTTATGGGTATTTATTTTTTCCCTCTTAAGCTTTTGCCATGTACCATCTACTTAAAGGTGAGAGGCATATAAATTCGTTTTAATTTTTTAATTTTAAAAAAATTATTTTAAAATCATGTTGATATTATTTGTCCAAAACCTAGTCAAATAGTTAACGCTTGAATAAAGAAACTAATGTGATAGTCAAGGTATCAGCGCTCGATCAAATAGTTAGACCAAGTAAAAGAATATTTAGGCAATCTAAATTGAGTAGAAGGGCGCTTAGACAACTCAAATTGAACAAAAGACGGATAAGATATAAGAACATAGTGACAATACTCGCCTTGTAAACCGAGCATCAACTTTATCGAGTGTTAGCAATGCTAATCAAATGACAAGACTAGGTTTTGATGAGGAAATCTCCGATATTAATGTAATATCCAATATTCATGTAATCTATCAAATAACTACAATGGCTATTTAATTTTTTTTATCTATAAATATGAGAAATAATCATAAATTAAGTATGTTTAATCAAATTTTCTATAAAATTCTTTATTATCGTTTTCTCTCAAATTCAATAAGCAAATTCTAACTTGAGCGTTAAAGTGGTTGGTCAGAAAGTCACCGACATCATCACTTTCTTATTTTACAAGCTTATTTGACACGTTGACTGATTTTTAGAAGCTCATAGCAGCATCACATACTACAAATAATATGATTATGTAAAAATTTAATTAAATTGAATTCTTTTATTATAAATATTTTTTTTTTCTAAATAAAGCTTATATATTTACTTTTAAAAAAGATTAAATATTCAATTTGAGCTTGTAATTCTAGGAAAAAATAATTTTACCTTAATTTTTAATATTTATCAATTAAATCTTCTTATCACTAGAAATTAAGCAATTGAGTCCAATCACTAATAATGATAGTAAATTTAATTAACAAGAAATTAACCAATTATAATTTTAAATAAAATTCACTATATTTTTAGATATGATTTATTACAATATGAATGGAACCACAACTTCTTGATGGGTATCTTTTTCTCCTAAAATAGGCAAGTTTGTCATGTTGACTTGGCCTTTTCCTTAATCTATTCCTTAGTCCACGTATAGAGCTCGCAAACCTATAATTGCTTTACATTTGTCATTGGATCCTAAGACTCGGCGCCTAAATTTTTCTGCAAGAACCTCACATGAAAAATTCTCCCTCCTTCACTTTCACAGAACAATTTTGACCAACTTGGATTCAAAATTTTCAACTAAAAAAGAAATGAAATTTTAACCCACCCGCCAACCTCAAATCCAACCATCCGAAACCCAAAACTCAAATCAATTTACCATCATCCCTCCAAAATTTTCAACTACACATATTCTCTTTCTACCTATTGGTCCCTTCACCATCTCCTTTTGAAAAATTTACCCAATGGAGTCCACCAATCTCTGCAACCACACCAACAAAGAGAACATCCCACCTTTCTCTGCAAAACCAGCCAACCCAGTTCTTGCAAGTGTGCCTTGTTCTAAGAAAAAGTTTAGAAGAAGGGTTAGAGAGCCTCTTGAGGATATTACTTACTTCCACAAAAGTTCTATTCAGTTAGCTTTAGCTCAAGAGGATGATTCTTTGTTGGCTCTATCTGTTTCAGGTAGTGCATCAAATCCTAAGAAGAGAAAAGCATATGAGGAGAATGAAGATATAGGTGGTGTTGCAGTGCCCAGCTCTAAGTCACTAAGATTTGGCTTCAGGTAGCTACCCATGATTTGTATCCTTTATAGCTACCATAGTTGTGTTAAATTGCTAGATTTCATTTCAAAGGTTGAAAACTCATCAACCATTATAGTCTAGATACAGTCATCCACATAGATATTTTCACAACTAAATATGCTTGTAATGAGATAGTATAGTTGAAGAAACATGGAAATTTTATTATTATTATTATTGAACTTAAGTGTCTCTTTGCTTCGTAAGAGTTATTGCTCCAATTCTAACTCATTTGATTGAATGTATCGCATAATCTTTGCTCTTATGGCAAATCTTTTAATCAAGAAGGTTATCAACCAAGGTCCAAGGTCTCTACTTCTACAAGAAACTTTCTAATGGTGGGTGCATGGAATTTTCCCATTTTCATAGTTTGTAATCTACTTTTCTTCATCTTATATATATATATCATAGTTTATATCTTTATAAGTCATAACATGATCCCGTAATATACTTAATAAATTATCGAACATATAATCTATTAAATACACTATAAGAGATTTTAAAGTGGTGGGTAATTTTGAACAGGTATTAAAAACATTTAATTGAAGTTAAGTCATAATCAAAATTTTTAATTAATTCAAAATCACTGCAATTTTTATAAAAAATTCAGCAGAGCGCCATTTATAATTTGAAAAAATAGTTTTTCAAAAACTTGTAAAAACACTTTCAATATATATATATCAATTCCAAACTCTAATATTATGAACACAACTTAATTTTCAATAATCTCAATCTCAACAATTTATTATTTGACAAATATAAGAAGAAACTTAAATATTTCATTAAATAAAAATAACAGTTTTACCTTTCAAAGATTTACACATATCGAAGATAAATTTTAAAATTTACTATACAACTGTTCAAGGCAAATTTACATACATACATAGTTACATGTATATTACAATAAAAATTTATAGGGGTATAATCTATATACTCGGTAAAAATATAAAATGCCAGTCACTTCAGTCTCAAGTAGCCTACTCTGCTGTCTTATCTATCTCTTTACCTGCGACAGTAATAACAAGCTATCACTGAGCCAAAAACAAAGTGGTGCACAATTTAAAGAAAATAATAATTTATATAACAATTAATCACCATTTTCCAAGGTAAATTAATTTGAATATTAACACATATAGAATCAAGCTTTATTTCTAAAGTCAGAAAATTTCTTAAATAAATCAAATTTCATTCCAAAATCACAAAATAAACTTTGAAAAATCACACAACTTAATCATGACTCTAATATCCAATTCATCCCACTAGCCAAAGGCTAATGAGAAATACCAAGGCTAGTTAGCACAAATATATGAGTACTCATTTAATTCATCCTCAACTGGCACACATATCAAAACTTCAACCAGAAAGGGAATACAAAATTTCATCTCACTAGGCAAGCTAGTGAGGAATTCAAACATATAGTCATGAAAACTGTGATTTCAAATTATTTCAATAATTATTCAAACCTCAAAATATCCATCAATTCACATACAATTTAATTTACCAAAATTTGGGCTAACAGCATAAAATTCTTTGTTAATCAAATTATTCGATATTCATAAAGTCATAAATAAATTTCATAAATCATTCAATTAAAAATTAAAATCAAAAATCAAATAGAAGTTAATTGTTGTGCACAAACCTCTTATCTAGGCTTGTCTTGGTTCAATTCCTCCTCTTTCCTTGAAGGTCTCCTTTCCCACTGAAATACATAATTAGAGTGTTTCAATATCTATTCAATTTATTTCTAACTAATAAATTCAACAATTAAATTTTATACCTTTAATTTATCCACTAAGATTTATAACTTTTAGGTTTTTTATAATTGTTGCATTTGTGGGTACTATTCACTTCACTATTCAAGTCAAAATGTTGACTTTTTCATTCTTAATAGGTATGTTAGTTTTAATTACACTTATATACCACATTATAGAGTACAATTTTGTTGGCATTGATTATCAATTGAAATTCCAAACTCCCTAAGTAAATTTCCAAAATTTTAGTTTTGTGTCACTTGATTCTACTATTCCATTAGACCTTCTACAGTGAAAATTTGGCCAACTTTCCTTCACCAAAGTTTTTCCTTACTGTCTTAGCTTTAATTTCCTCTTTGAATCACTCTATTTGGAGTTTTGTAACTCAAGTTATGGCCATTTAACCATAACTGGCCGGATTGGCCAATTCCAGAATTCTGGGCAAATTTTAGGTTCTGGCAGATTTGGTGACCAAATTTGTGCTACCAATTTGATTTAGTTAGAGGCCAAACTGGGTTTTGAGGTCTTTATAAAAGTTGTTCTACTATGTTATATCTTTCTAATGGTATAAAAATCAGGTCATTTGGATCTTCCTACACCAGTGTTATCAAGGCGAAAGGCGACACTAAGGCGATAGAGCATTCTATTGCCTTAGGCGAGAGGCGAGGCGAGGGCCTTTTTGAAGCGAGGCGCCATAACCTTAATTGTTTAAATTATATATATATATATATATATATATATATATATATATATATATATATATATATATATATATACTTTTAAATAGTTGATAAGTAAAAAAACATATTAAAAAGAAAAAAAATATGATTTACACTATGTTTATATCTAAAATAAGAGAAATTGAAAATAGTGCATACCTGTATTTCCAGCTTAAGTATAAGATACAAGTGAAAGTATGAGACTATAAAATTAAAATATATAGCATAAGTAAAAACACACATAATAATAAGAGATGTTAAAAAAAGAAATAGTTCATACCTGAATTTTCAGCAGATGTATATGATAAAAGTGACGCTATAAAATTATACATAATAAATAAAAAATTAGAAATAAGTCATAAGTCACATAATAGAAAATATAAATTATAGAAGTTCAGACATTAATACATAAAAATAAGTTGTAAGTCATAATAAACAGAATGCAATAAGTACATAAAAGACTTATAACTAAAACTACTCATCATCAAGATTTCCAAAATCATCTTCATTTTCAACAACGGCCATCACAAATTCTTCCTCCTCTTCTTCATCATCATTAACTTGCGAAGAGGATGCACCTGTCATTGCACGAGGCCTTCGAAATGATGGAGTTTCAACTGGTGGTGTTGATCTTGCAGCCGTTCTCGATTCATAACGAGATTCAGAAACTCCAGCTGCTCTACCAACATCACCCCAGGTCAATACGTCATTCATGAAAACAAGAGAATCATCATCATCATCATCCCCATCACCTTTTTCTAATTCACCAAGCAACCATTCATTACTCTCATCAATATTTGCCAAATCAATAGGTGTTGTGATATCCCCAAAAGTGTGTCGGCGTAGCAACGCTCTATTGTACTTCACATATACCAAATTGTCCAAGCGTTCTTGAAATAGCCGATTTCTTTTCTTACTATGAAGCTGTCATTTATTTTACAGTAACAAATAAGTTAAACTTCAAACTCAAAAGGCTCAAGATAAAATAACAAATTAAGAAATCTATATATATATATATATATATATATATATATATATATATTACTTACATGCTCAAATACACTCCAATTTCTTTCGCAACCACTTGCACTACATGTGAGACTCAGAACCTTTACAGCAAACTTTTGTAGGTTTGGAGTTGAAGAACCATATGTTTTCCACCAAGCAGCTATTAAAATATAGAACCAATGATTGTTAAATTCATGATATAAATTAATAAATGAGAAAAATGAAAAATTAATAAGAATTAAATTAATAACCTGGAGATTTGGTTGTTCTTCCTCTAATAGCTGAAGGAAAACCAAAGGTGCCTGTAGCTGCCTTGTATTTCTCAATTTCATCAAGAATCATATCAACTTTTGCTGAATTTTTTTCCATTTTATGAATGCATGAAAGCAATCCTGTATTGACCTCTTCATCAGATTCAATTCTCATCTTATTTGGATAAATTCAGGATTCAAAAAGTATCCAGCAGCATGCAAAGGACGATGCAATTGAAGTGACCATCTCGCATCAATAATCTCAAAAATGCTCTTGTATTTCTCTTCATTGCCATTGAGTGAGTTGGCAATGGCTTCTTTAGCCCTATCCATGGCTTCATAAATATATCCCATAGCTGGTTTTTTTTCATTATCAACAAGTCGAAGCACACGAACAAGAGGACCGGAAACCTTAAGAGCATAAACAACATGATTCCAGAAGGCAGGACTCAAAACCGTCCTTTCACACTTTTTGCCTTTCACCTCTTTAGCCCATTTACTAGTTGTCCAACTTTCCGAAGTAAACATTTTTCTAATGTTGGCTTTCTGAAGATGAATCCTTCCCAGTGTAATAAAAGCAGTAGCAAATCTAGTTTGCCCTGGCCTTAGCAATTCTACTCCATTAGTAAACTTCCGCAACATATTTAGAACTCCTGAAGAGCCATATGTGAAACCAGTAAGCTCAACAGCTTTGCGGAATGTTTCTTTGAAAACACGGATCTTAAAGATATCCTCCAACATCAAATCTATACAATGAGCTGCACATGGAGTCCAGTATAGATGAGAAAAATTTGCTTACAATATTCTCCCTGTCATAAACAAGTAGAAAAATTCATTCCATTAATAATAAAAATAAAATGATATTTTTTTTAGTAATATAAAAAATTAAATAAAAATTTTACCTGCTGCAACATTATTTGATGCATTATCTGTAACAACTTGAACTACTTTTTCAGGACCAATTTCTATCAATTCTTTCTCAATCAAACTAGCCAACAATGCTGCTGTCTTTGATTCATCACTTGCATCAACTGATTTAATAAATACACTTCCCTTTGGACTATTAGCCAAGAAATTAATCAAGGTTCTCCTTTTTCTATTCGTCCATCCATCACACATCAATGTACATCCATAATTTTCCCATTCTTCTTTATGAGACTCGAGAAGATCATTTATGATTTGCACTTCTTTGTTAAGTAACCGAACTCTAACCTCATGAAAACTTGGGGGTTTCATTTCTTTCCCATAATTTCCAATTGCTCGAATCATTTCCCCAAAGCTATCATAATTCACAGCATTAAAAGCTATTCCCACATCATACATCCATCGTGCTATGGCAACACAAGCACGCTCCCTTAACTCCTTTTTAGCTGGACTATTTTCATCAATGGTAGTTTGCCTCATATTTTTTCCCAAAACAGCAGGTCTAGGGGAAAAATAACAGTCAATAGGCCCTCTACTACTTTGTGGTGGTAAAACTTTTGGTTTTTTAAAAGCACTAGTACCTGTAACTTCCAGTACTTGCCTTCTTCTTTCACTGCCAATTTCTTGCATCAACTCTTCCTCTTCCTCATTTTCATCTAATCCCAGTGCTTCAACATCATCAAATTCAGGTGGTCTTTCCATATTCATAATTGATTTTTGCTCTCTTTTTTTAGCAATGAATTCCTGCATTTGATTCCTTACATCTTCTGGACATTTTGGACACCGAATTACATTTTTGCAACCCCCAGCAAGATGTTGCTTGATTCTATTAATTCCTCCTTTGTAAACTTTCATACAGTACATGCATTGAAGATCATTGGTATTGTTTTCACTAACTTGAATTACATGTGCCCATCCTGGGTCCGTTCTTCTACTACTAGCAGAAGATCCAGATGTATTATTCTTATCACCCATTTATAATCTAACAAAAAAATTAACAAGAATAAAAAATAAATTAATTAACAACAAATTAACAATATCCAATATAAATTAAATAAGTAATTAACAAGAATAATAAGTAAAAAGTAAAACAGTAAACTAATTAACAACAAATTAACAATGCCCATATAAATTAAACAATTAATTAATAAGAACAAAAAGTAAAATCATAAATTAACAATGCCTATATAAATTAAACAATTAATTAATAAGAACAAAAAGTAAAATCATCAAATTAATAATAAATTAATAATACTATATAAAATAAACAACTAATGTCTAATTAACAAGACAAAAGTAAAACTAATTAATCTAACAACTAATTAACAATAATAAGAAGTAAAAAGTAAACTAATTAACAACAAAGTAATAATGTCCATATAAATTACACAATTACTTACTAAGAACAAAAAGAAAAATAATCAAATTAACAATAAATTAATAATACCCATATAAAATAAACATCTAATATCTAATTAAAAAGAAAAAAGTAAAATTAATCAAATTAAACTAATTAACAATAATAACAAGTAAAAGGTAAACTAATTAATAATAAATTAACAATACCCATATAAATTAAACAATTAATTAACAATAATAAGAAGATAAAAAATTAAATTAACAATAAATTAATAATACCTATATAAAATAAATAAATAATTAATAAATAATGTCTAATTAACAAGGTAAAAAGTAAAACTAATCAAATTAACAAGAATAAAAAATAAAAATTAAACTAAATACCAACAAATCAACAATACCCATATTAATTAATCAACTAATTAAATAAGAATACAAATTAAAATAATCAATTTACCAATACCCATAAAATTTAAATAATTAATTAATAAAAATAAAATAATTAAATTAACAAATAAATAAATAATTAATAACTAATTAATTAAAAGGAGGAGAAGGAAAAAAAAAAGGGACTGCTGAAAGAAGAAGGAGAGGAGAGAAAAAAAAAAGAAAAAATAAAAAACAGAGCAGAAGGGACGTGAGATCAACAGAGGAGAGCAGCGTGAGATCAACAGTGGAGAGGGAGAGAGAAAAAAAAAAAAAAAGAAAAAAGGGACGTGAGAGAGATCGAAGCAGCGCAACAGGAAAGAAAAAAAAAGGATCTGAGAGAGAGATCGAACAGAGGTGGAGACTGGAGAGGGAGAAAAAAAAAAAAAAAGAAAGGGACGTAACAGAGAGAGAGATCGAAGCGGAAGAAGAAGAAGAAGAAGAAGAAGAGAGAGAGAGAGAGAGAGAGAGAGAGAGAGAGAGAGAGAGAGAGAGCGTACCTGTTGTCGTCGTGAAGTCGAGGTTGAGCCGTTGAGGAGAAAAGCGTCTTCGTGAGGTTGAGAACAAAAGGGTCTCTGCTGGTGGAATGGCTGACGGTACGCAGATAAATTTATTGATTTTTTAATTAAAAAAAAAAAAAAACTTTACCGTTGCTGTGAAGAGGCGTCGCCTCTCGCCTGCGTCGCCTCTCGCCTCTCCGGCCGCAGGCGTCGCCTCCTCCATGCCGAGCTAGGCGTTCCAGTCGAGGCGACAGAGGGGGGCCTCGCCTCGCCTGGTGCCTCGCTTGGGCTCCTCGCTCGCCTTTGATAACACTGTCCTACACCAAGTTATGACAATTTGAACATGTACCGTTCATATAGTCAGTTTTGCCCAATGACAGGGCACCTAATCCGAATTTAACCAAATTTTACATTAACTTATGGTCAGTTTTAGGGCAAGATTTCTGCATGAAAATTGTTACTTTGGGTCTTAATTTTCATCTCCAATTAGCCTCACACCAATTAGAGCAACAGAATTTCAGTTATACTCATTTGAATGGGCATAGGTCAAGCTGCCAGAATTGACCCTTACACATTCATAATTCAATTCCAATTTTAATCATTCACTCACATTTCTAACCACACCAATTGACCAATTTAAGCATTAATTAGGTCAATTGGGCATCAATGCACCAAAATCCCCAACTTTGTATCAAACCTTAATGTCAATAATCCTAATTTTCAATTGTCACAATTCATGTAAATTTCACTTTATTAAACACATTTTTTTCCTTAATCTAAGTTCAAATTCATCAGCCCTATCTCCCATTAAGTTGGCCGAAATTCTTGTTTCTCTTTACATGCATAATCTTTTCAACTTATCATGCAATTTCTCCTTTACAAGCTTCAATCAATTGAATTAAAAAGGAATTTAAGTTAGAGAGAGACTTACCTTACTTGTTCTTCTTCCAATTGCCTAACTCCTTCAAGATTTCTTAATTCTCGTTCTATCTATCTTCAATTCAAGATCAATTATAAGGTTTCCAAGTAGTGGGCTATGAATTTAGTGGAAGAATTTTCAAAGAAGAGAGCTTGAGAAGTTGATAAAAAAAATGGAGGTGAGAGAGAGAGGCAGTCGGCCAAGGTAGAAGAAATGGCAATAGTGTTATTTTTAATTCAATTTTTCTCCTTTTATGTGTTAATTATCCTCCCACAATTTCATAATTCAAAATTAGATATTAATTAGGTCATGCTTACCTCATTTGATGATGTCATAATTTATTTATTTCAATTTCTTTTCTTTTTTTTTTCCACTAACCTCTTCATTTTTAATATTTTTTCATAATTTTAATTTCCTATATTTTATTAGACATTTAGGCCAAGAGTCATCTCTAAGGGTAAATTGACCAAATTGCCCCTTACCGGTCTGATCCATTTTTCCAATAACTCTAGATTGCTTCCTGAACCCTGATTTAATTATTTAAGCTTGTTCTATATTCTTTTCTGTGGTTTTCACGTTACCATTAGCTTCGCAATAATTCTTAGGCCTGGGGTGCCATAAGGTCCCACTTGAAAGTAGAGTAGCGACTAACCTCGCAGCCACTTCTCGATTCAGTCACCCATCACTGTGACCCCTGCTCATTTAACCCTTTATGTCTTGTTTTCTTTATTTCAATTTTTCCTTCATATAGTTGTCCTTAATTTTCATTCATGGCTTTTCTAGGTGACTTAGTTATGGTTCTAAACTTTTTGATTGTCCAGACCGACACTGGTAACCAGAACAGTACAATGTATAGAATTAGTGAATGTAAAGGGTGTTACAACTCTCCCCCCCTTGAAGTAAATTTCATTTCGAAATTTTACCTGGGATTAGTCTCTGAACAGCTGTGGGTGTTGCCTCCTCATATTCTCCTCGCATACCCAAGTAGCCTCCTAGCCTGAATGATGGTTCCACAGCACTTTTACCAGTGGTATCTGCTTGTTTCTCTATTGCTTCACCTCATATGCCAAAATCTCTATGGATTCTTCCTCATAAGTGAGGTCTGGATTTACTTCAATCTCTTCTACTGGTAGCATATGAGAGGGGTCTAATCTGTACCTCCTCAATATAGATACATGGAAGAATTATGTATCTTTTTCAGCTCTGGAGGTAGTGCCAATCTATACACCAAAGGGCCCACTCTTTCCAGAACCTCATACGGTCCAATAAAGCGAGGACTCAATTTTCCCTTTCTGCCAAATCTCATGATTTTCTTCCAAGGAGAAATCCTGAGGAATACCTTGTCACCCATTGCATATTCAATATCTCTCCTTTTCAAATCAATATAGGACTTATGATGATCTAATGCAGATCTCTAATAAGCTTAATCTTCTCTTCTGTCTGCTGAATAATCTCTAGACTAATCAGCTTCCTTTCACCCACTTCATCTCAACATAGAGGATTTTTATACTTCTTACCATACAGAGCTTCATATAGAGGCATCCCTATGCTTGATTAATAGCTGTTGTTGTAAGCAAACTCAATCAAAGGCAAGTGTGTATCCCAATTATCTTTAAACTCAATCACCTAAGCCTGTAGCATATCCTCTAATATCTGAATCACCCTCTCAGACTGACCATCTGTTTGTGGATGGAATGTCGTACTGAAGTTCAATCTAGTGCCTAGGGCTCTTTGTAAACTACCCCAAAATCTAAAAGTGAATCTTGGATCTCTATCTGACACAATCGATACTGGCACTCCATAGAGTCTCACTATCTCATCAAGGTACAGTTTAGCCAATCTGTCCAGGCTATAGTCCATTCTCATTGGTAGAAAATGTGCAGACTTGGTTAGTCTATCCACAATGACCCATACTGTATCATGGTTCTTTTATGTCCTAGGAAGTCCCATCATGAAGTCCATCATGATCCTTTCCCATTTCCACTCAGGTACTGGCAATGGATGTAGCAAACCAGCTGGCACTTGGTGTTCAGCCTTCACTTGTTGACAAGTTAGGCATTTAGATACATACTTAGCTATGTCTTTCTTCATCCCATTCCACAAATAATGTTCTTTTACTGTTTTATACATTTTGGTCCCACTAGGATGCATAGCAAAAGGAGTGTTATGTGCTTCCTTCATAATGATTTGCCGCAATTCTACATTATTTAGAATGCACATTCTACCTTGGTGTAGCATTAAACCATCATCATTCACTGAAAATCCAGGTTTCTTGCCATCCCGAGCTTCCCCCATCAATTTTTTATACTTTTCATCATTTTGTGTAGTTATCTTTATCTGATCAATCAACACTGGCTGTACATACCATGCAACTACCATCAGTCCCTCATCATCAATCTCTAGACTAGCATGCAGTGCTTTCAACTCATGCACCATAGGCAAAGGAGAAATTCTCAAACTAGCCATGGTTTTACGGCTCAAAGCATCAGTGACCATATTTGCCTTCCCTGGTTGGTAGTCTATCAAACAATTGTAATCTTTTATCAGCTCTAACCACCTCCTCTGTCTCAAATTCAGCTCTTTCTGTGTTCCCAAATACTTTAAGCTCTTGTGATCTGTGTAGATGTAACACTTCTCCCCATACAAATAATGTCTCCAGATCTTCAGAGCAAAAACAATAGCTGTAAGCTCCAAGTCATGTGTAGGGTAGTTTCTCTCATGAGGTTTCAGCTGACAAGATGCATAAGCAATGACGTTTCGGTCTTGCATCAGTACACAGCCTAACCCATTGTGAGATGCATCGCTATAAATAGTGTATTCTTTACTCGGGGTAGTTAAAGTTAGGACTGGAGCTTCAGTCAAACATCTCTTCAATTCATCAAAACTCTGCTAACATTTGTCAGTCTACTAAAATTTTACATCCTTTTGGAGCAGCTTGGTCAGTGGAGATGCCAACATAGAAAATCCCTTAACAAAATGGCGGTAGTATCCAGCTAAACCCAGAAAACTATGAACTTTTGTAACATTCCTGGGTGGTTTCCAATTAAGGATAGCTTTAACATTGCTCGGATCTACCTTGATGCCTTCAGCTGATTCAATATGCCCCAAGAAAGAGATTTTTTCTAGCCAAAATTTGCACTTCGATAATTTGGCATACAGCTGTTTCTCCCTTGGGGTTTGTAGCACAATCCTCAGATGCCTATCATGCTCCTCTGCATTCTTCGAATATACCAAGATGTCATCAATAAACACAACAACAAACTGATCTAAGTATGGCTTGAAGATAGTGTTCATCAGGTCCATAAAAGTAGCTGGAGCATTAGTCAACCCGAATGGCATAACCAGAAACTCATAGTGACCATATCGAGTTCTAAAAGCAGTTTTTGGAATACTCTGCTCTTGCACCTTTAACTGGTAATACCCTGATCTCAAATCAATTTTGGAGAATACAGCTGCATCTTTCAACTGATCAAACAAATCATCTTTGCAGGGCAACGGATATCTGTTCTTTATTGTCACCTTATTCAACTATCTGTAGTCGATACACAGATGGATAGTACCATCCTTCTTCTTAACAAACAACACTGGCGCTCCCCAAAGTGACACACCAGGGCGGATGAAGCCCTTATCAAGCAACTCTTGCAACTGTACCTTCAGCTCCTTTAATTCAGTAGGTGTCATTTTGTACAGAGTAATAGAGATTGGGTCCACACCAGGCATAACCTCTATTTTGAACTGTACCTCTCTTTCCGGAGGTAATCCTGGCAACTCTTTAGGAAACACATCCGAAAAGTCACATATTGTAGGAATGTCCCTAAATGATGGACTTCCTACTTGGGTGTCTATCACATGGGCCAAGTAAGCTTTACACCTTTTTAGAATCATTTTTCTAGCAAGTGCAGTAGAAATAAGGTTTTATGGCAATAGCTGCCTCTCCCCATGTATTATCACATCACCATACTGAGGGAGACCAAAAGTGACTGTCTTCAGTCTACAGTCAATCATTGGATGATGCCTAGCTAACCAATCCATGCCCAAGATGATATCGTAATCTCTAAAGGGCATCTGAATCAAGTCAGATAAGAATGTGTGTCCTTGGATCACCAAAGGACAATCCTTATATATTCTGTTCACCCTAACCTCTTGTCCCAAAGGACTAGTCACTAACACCTCAAAATCTATTTTCACACAAGGGATGTAACACTCCTATATGCATAGTCCTGTGCAAATCACTATTTTGGTGATCGGTGTCTGTCCGGACAATTAAAAAGATTAGAATCATATTAAGTCACCTAGAAAAGCCCTGAACAAAAAATTAATAGTGATTACCCAAAGGTTAAATATAGATCAGAAAAATAGAACATAAAAAGTTAAATGAGCTGGGGTCATAGCGATGGGTGATCGTATTAGGAAGTGACTGCGAGGTTAACTGAAACCCTAATTTCGTATAAGGCATTGTGACACCGCAGTCCTAGGAAAAATTGTGGAGCTAGGGAAAATGTGAGAATCATAGAAAAAGGTCGAGAAGCAGATTGAATAATTGGGTCAGGGTTCCGGAAGAAACACTGAATCAATTGCAAACCGGATCAGACCAGCGAGGGGAAAATTGGTTAATTTACCCCTAGAGGTGACTCACGACCTAACTGTCCAATAAAATATGAGAAATAAAAATTTTGAAATACATAATTAAATTAAAGAAGTGGGAAAAAAAGAACGGAAAAGAAAAGAAAATAAAATAAAAGATTTATGACATCATCCCCATGACATAGGCATGATCTCATAAATAAATATTAAATTAATTAACTATTTGACTAAGTCAAATTAAAAATAAAAATAAAATTAAAAAGCCAATTTTCTATCATCTTCTTCATTCTTGCCATGGCACTCTCCTTTTCCATCTCTTTCTCTCTCTCAACCTCCATGAAAGCTTAAATTTAAGCTTTAAAAACCCTAAAAATTTCCATAAATTTCCCAATTTTCTCACTTAAATATTTGTCTTGCATCTTGGGAAGAATATTGGGAGAAAGAAATTGACGGAAAGGTGAAGGATTTAAGAAGCTTGAACTTCTTCAAGTAAAGGTAAGTCCCTCTCTCTAATTTTATTGAATTATAAGTGTAGAATTAAGGTTGAATAGTTAAATTGCTTGAGAAAATTGAAAGAATTAAGGGGGTATGGTAACTCTTAAATTTCAGTCAAGATGTGGAGACTAGGATTTGATTGATTTTAATGCAATTAAAGGTGTAATTAAACTTGATTTAGTGTGTATATTATGCTTATACACTTTAATTTCATCAATTGAATGAGTTACAAAAATTAGGGTTCTTGACCCTTAGGGTTTTAGAGAGAAAATTTGAGAATTTAGTAAATTGATGTACTTTGACCTAAGTGAGGTTTAAAATGGTTAATTGGGACTAATTAGGATGTGTTTAAATGGTAAGAATTGAAATGCAATTTTGATTGGTGAGGGGTCACTACTGGGCAGTATGACCTAGGTCCCTTTCAGGGACCAAAATTATAATTCTGTCACCTTAATTGGTATGAGGCTAATTGAAAATGAAAGTAGACACATAATGCCACAATTTTTGTGGAGAAACTATGCCTAGAAAATGACATTAAGATAGTGAACAATTAGGTCAAACTAGGAATTGGCACATTGCCACTGTACAAAAATGACCAAATGAACAGTATTTATTGATTTGGCCATAACTTGGTGTAGGAAGGTCCAAATGACTTGAATTTTATACCGATGAAAAGCTGAGACATATCACTACAACCTTTGTGAAGAATACAAACCCAAATTTTGACTATAACCTATCCGAAAAGTGAGCTGTAATCGGCATACCAAAACTGCCAGAACCAGAATTGTGCTCAGAATTCTGGGTTGTAACCAATCCAGCCAGCCTTAGAAAAATAGGCATAACTTGGGCTACAAAACTCCAAATGGAGTGATTCAAAAAGGAAATTAAAGCTAAGACATTAAGAAACAACTTTGGTTGAAGGACATTTAGCCAAAATTCCACTATAGACAGACCAATGGAATAGTAGAAATTTGTGATCCAAAACTGAATTTTTGGGATGTTACTTAAGTAGTTTGGAAATTTAATTGGCAATCAATGCCAATAAATTTGACACCCAAAATGTGGTATGTGGGTGTAATTAGAGTTAATAAACCTATTAAGTATGGAAAAGTCAATATTTTAACTTGAATAGTATAATGAATAGTGACCCAAAATACAAAATTCAAAGGATACCATTTTAAGCAAATTTAAGGCTACAATTAAGTAGATATGAAATAAATTAATGGATTAACTATGAGATATGATACTAAAACACTGTAAATTATGTGTTTCAGTTGAAAAAGAGACTGGAAAGGGATCTTCGAGGAAAAATCGAAAATTGGAGTAAACTAGTCGACAAAGAGGTTTGTGCACAACTAGTTTTTTATTGATTTTATTCTGTATATTTTATATGATTAAATGACGTTATTTTCCTTATGTGTTATGTTTATCAAGTATTGGATTTATTTCAATGATTATTGAAATTGTTATAGTATGCATGAATTTAGCTTTGTGAAATGGTATTTCAATAATTATTGAGCATTATTGTGGATTGAATAAATTAATTTTGAAAAAATTGTGATAAAATATGTTTTGAAATGTGATGAGCATAAAAAAAAAAATTGGATATTAGAATTGACATTAAATTGAATTGTGTTGTGATTTATGCTCACAAAAAAAAAAGACAAAGAGATTCATGATATTGCTTTATATCTCACTATAGATGTTTAACTAGGTTATTACCCGTCTCTCTCATTTGTTGAGGAGACAATGGAGTTAGCTTTATTTTGATTACCATGGTATGTATACACGCTTAGATTCTCCTCTTATTAGAGGTTAGATCTAAGTTTTTCATTGACCCTTTTAGAAGTTTCATTATTATGGTGTGTACTGTGCAAGATGATTCGACCTTCCCGACCATGGGGAGTTAGAATCCCGATTCGACCTCCCCAACCATAGGGAGTTAGAATCGCCCCGAAGATGACCCTTACAGATTAGTCTTGCATAGTTAGTGAGATAAAGAATGGTTTTTGAATAGTAAGAAATTGTGATTTTAAATGAGATTTGTGCATAATTGATTTTATTGAAATTAAGATTTATTTCCATAAATTACTTGAATTACTTTAAATGTTTAGTTGTGATTTGATAAATTAAAATTTTTTATCAAGGTCATTTGAACAAATAATTTATAATATTGACAACGAATATTTTGATCTTTTGGAATTTTGATGAATTTCAAGATTTTCAAACTCTTGCTAAAATTTTATCAAGGTATTGTGTACTATGTTTCAAATTATAGTTGTGCACCACTGAGTTCACCACTCAGTGATAGCTTTGTATGCTGTCGCAGGTGAAAGTAAAGCTAGAGTAGCAGAGTGAGATTTCCTGTAGCTGCGCCTTGAAGATACATTCAGATTAGCTCCGGGTATATCATAGGTATACCCTTGTACATAGATTTTGATGTATGTATGTAATTATATATATGTAATTTATTTGAGCAGTTGTACAAGAACTTTTGTAATATTATTTTGGGTATGTAATTAAAATACAAATTATTGTAATATTTAAATTTATTTCTGAGTTTTATAATTGATGTAAATAATTAAATTTTTTTATGTTGTGAATGATAAATTATTTCCTTTTCTGAAATAAGATGTTCAGTGTTGGTTTAAAAATGTGCTGAATTGATTGCTGCAAATAACTTATTCATTGTTGGGGTTGAATTGTGTGGAGAAATGAATTTTATTAGAGTTGTGATCTAGTAAAAATATTAGGAGTGTGTTTCTTTTCAGGTTTTAAAGAACTGTTTTCACAAAATACAGCCGGCACTCTGTCGAAATTTTGAAAAAAATTCGTAACACTAGATTTTAATCGAGGATTTCATCCATGACCAAAATTTCAAATAGAGCCTTTTTAATAAATATTCAACGTTCCACCACTATAAAATAATCAGAAATTGTTTTAAAATCCCTTGTAGTATATTTAATGGGTTATCAGTAGGCGAAGTATGATAATTCATTAGATGTACTACGGAACCATATTATGCCTTACGGAGGGGTAAGGTATGACAAGGATAACAATAAAGCTAATGATGCTAGCACTAACATAGGAATGCGTAGATCCGGGATCAAATAGCACAAACACATCTTGATCAAGAATATAGATGTACCAGCCACAATATCAGATGTTTCTGCCCCTTCTCTCTGCTGCATAGTATAGACTCTGGCTGGAGCACTACCCTGCTCTCACTGACTAATTGTGCCTTGACTGCCTGACGTGCTGCCCCTACCTTTGCCTCTGCCTCTACTAGCTGGCTGTGAACCTCTGGTGGCAGAACTCTGAACAGATCCTTCTGCTGTTGTAGTAGGTGGCCCAGATTTATAGGGGCTAGTGCAATCCTTCACAAAATGTCCCATACCACTGCAGTTATAACAAGCACTGATCGCCTTGTAGCATACCCCACCATGGTTCCTACCACAAGTTTCACAGGGATGTGGAGGAAAGGAATTTCTGGTCGTCTGCTGACCAGATCTAGGTGGTCTCTGTCCCGAAAATGTTCCCCTACCAGACTTTTTACTACTCTGTCCTCCGAAATTTTTCCTCTTCCCAGTACCACTGGAACTTTGATCCACTAGCTTTCCACTTTTCTCTTTCTCTGTTTTCCCTTTCTCAGGTGCCCCTTCTGCTTCTATCCTCTCTAGCTCTAATGCTTGAGATATGAGTTCAGAGAAGTTATCATGCCGGAATCCCACCACTTGCATTCTCAAACTGGGCTTCAACCTGGCTTTAAACCTTTTGCATATTTCTCTACTAGTAGCAAGTAGACTCCCGGCATAGTGACTCTAGCGAGAAAATTTCCTTTTATACTCTGCCACTGTTCTTCTCCCCTGTTTCAGACTTAAAAATTCTTGCAGCTTCATGTCCACATAAGTATCTGGGATGTATTTCTGTCTGAACTCTCTAAGGAAGTTGTCCCAAGTCAGCACTAGGGTTTCCACCAGACTGTGGGGGATAGTTTTCCACCAATCATACACATCTCCCTATAGAAGTGAAACTGAGTACTCAAACTTCAACTCTTCTATGCAGTGTAGCTTCTTGAAAACTCTTTCCATTCTTTCTAACCACTGCTCTGCTTCTAATGGGTCCACTGTACCCTTGAATTCAGTATCACCATACTTGACAAACTTGTCATACTGCCTGACTGGAGGCTGTGGTTTTGCTGCTGGGGTTTGAATTGGGACTTGGGTTGGTATACCTCCAGCCATTTGCTGAAACAGTGTAGCCATTTGCTAAGTGAACTGAGCAGGAAATTATGGCATTTGAGAAGCTAGAGCGGCTGACCCACTCACATTTTAGAGAGCTGGGGCTTCCCCTTATGCCTCAGCTTTAACTGATTGCTCAACTGAGCGATCCCTATCTTCCATCGTTAATTAGAGGGTATTCTACCTCCTAAACAAACAACACAAGGAGATTTCTCTCCATTAATTCATATTCTTAATGTAATGCACTGTATGTATCAAACAATGACATTGAGCAGTTATACTTATCAAGAAAAATATTCAAATTCACAGGTTAAAACATGCTTTGAAAACTCGCTTTAATACCACTAAAACATGTCGCACCTTACCCCTCTGTAAGGTATAACATGATCTCGTAGTATACCTAATGAATTATCAAACTTAGCCTACTGATAACCCATTAAATACACTACAAGGGATTTTGAACTAATTTCCATTCCCTTTTAAAGTGGTGGGTAATTTTGAACAGGTATTAAAAATATTTAATACCTGTATTTTTAATTAATTCAAAATCTCCGTAATTTTTACAGAAAATTCAGCAGAGTGCCGTGTATAATTTGAAAAAATAGTTCCTAAAAAACTGTGAAAACACTTTCAATATATATTGATGGCTGTCGAATCCACCAGAAATTAAATTAACTGAAATTACCAGTTATGAAATATTTTTTGTAGTAAGTGGTAAATCCAGGTCGGACCGTAGATATTGAATTATTAAATTTCGTGCACTTATGTAATGGAAAAAGAAACAAAGGTTGGGGGGGTAATTCGCAGTCCAAAGAAGAAATTAAAAATCAGAAATTAAGAACTAAAATTAAATATGAAACTCTCAAATTAAACAAACTTCAGTCCAAAGTAATTCGTATTCCAATGCGTTGATTCGATCATAGACAAAAGAAATATAATTATCTCTTATTGAATACTTAACGTAGATTTACCAAACAGCGAGGTAAAACCCCTAACTTCCCTATACTCATCAATTCGAGCCCAGCACTCTTGTTGACTCTGATTATTAACTGAATTGGTATTAAGCAATCCTCATCAAATTAATAACTGCTTTAAAAATAGGAAGTAGTTAAGCTGAACAATAATTTATAAAGCATAAATCATTTAATTCACCCTATTATTTCCTTAGGTTATTATAAAAAACTGTGATCATAATCAATAAAACCTAATTGCTACTCATGTTCAATCTTACACAATAATACGGATTATGAAGATGAACTAGCAATTGATCACATCAAACAATTAACTAATAGGCATTTTTAGCAAATCATTCAATAAATCAAAGACAATGAAATCAGAAAAAAATAGATATTCAAAAAGATATAAATTAAATTAAGAACCCGGTCTCACAAATCAAGCAAAAGAACTTGAATCCCTTGAACTAAATTAAAAACTTAGCCACTCATGTTCATGGCTTACAGAAAATTAAAGAAGAAAATTGAAAAAATCTAGAATGTGAATGGAGAACGAAGATCTGATCCCTGTGTTGGCTGCAACCTCTTTTATTTATAATAAATGACCTAGGGTTAGGTTTTCAGAGTCCCTGAGGTGTTAGGAATCTTTCTCTCTGTCAAAAACTACAACTGGAGCAAAATCAGGAAACTGATTGTTGACGGATACATGACCCGTGTATCACTACATGGCCCAGTGCCATGTAACTTACTGGAGCTGAGTGGGTATGTCTTGTATTGGCACAGAAGGTTACATGGGTCTCCAGGATTTACACGAGTCAAGTTACATGGCCCGTGTACTTTGTTTCTTCCTTAGTTCTCTGGATTTCTTCTGGCAGATTGTTACATGGGTCCATGGTTGTGCTTACACGACTCGTGTACTTTGTATCAACAACGCTTCTCAATCCTTTGACCTTTCCAAGCTTCCTTCCATACTTCTATGCTCTGAAACTTCACCAAAACCCTAAAAAATACAGAAAGAGTCAAATTAATGTAAATGCTAAAAATTTCTCTATTTAACACAATTATTTCAACAACTCTCTAAACATATGCCTAATAGATAATTATACTTTAATCAACTGAATTAAGCATAAAGATACCCTAGAAATACTAAATGTGATGGAAGTAAAATTAATAAATTATGCACTTATCAAATTCTCCCACACTTATTCCATGCTTATCCTCAAGCACGACTTAAATTCTCAATCAAATATACTTAAAAGTTCACTTAACTTCATCCTATCACAACATTATCTAACAAAAGATTGAAGTTTGAAAGAAGAGGCAAGTAAGGTAATAACCATTACAATAAATTCCATCAACACCATACCAATATATCAACAATTCTCCAACACAGAATAAAAGGCTTGAAATCAATTAAGCTCAAACAATTAAAGTTTCATAAAATTTTAAATCAATACATACCAAAACACAAGCTAATTTATAAGGTAAAACAATTATAGCTCTTTGCAAATCTTATGGGAGATAGAAATGAGCTTTTTTTTTTATTTTTTTTAATTGAAATTGGTACTTCTCTTTCGTCACAATTACTTTTTTTTTTTATTTTAACCGTCGCCTTCAGAAAAGTACCTTGCTCATATCCTAGCTAGCTTTTGGCCTGAGAATCGACATGGGGTTCATGAAGACCCCTGGTTACTTTGCTTAACTAAATAGCGGAGCAATTTTCAAGTTCAACTTTTTATTTCCCCAAATTTATGCATCTACATATTATAAAGTGCCCTGATAGATTAAACAAAGTTTTAAAATATGTATGACATTAGTTTAAAGCACACATAACTAATCATTTCACTATTAAATCAAGCTTAAATAATTTATGCAGAAAAAAAATTGCTCTATGGTATGGAGAAGAGGGAAAATCCATCATTAAAGTTACTATTACCTTGCCTAAAATCTCAAAAATTCAATCTAAAATAGAAAAGTCATTTCAAGGACAAAGGACTTCTCTCCGAGAGTTAATATAGAATCATGAATCAAGCTTATAAGAACAAATTTATTTATTTTTTTCAAAATTACAGCAACAAATTTCTCCTCCCCCACACTTAAAACTTACATTGTACCCAATGTAAAGCTCAAATGCAAAAGAAAAGGAAAAAAAAAAAGAATGCTAGAAAATAAAATAAGATAAAGAAAAGAAAACAAATCTGATTGTAGCTAACAAGCCACCTATGGGTTGCCTCCTAAGAAACGCTTTTGTTTATTGTCGTTAGCTTGACATGGCAAAGCTCCTTAATCCACATAAATTGGGTTACTCAATTTGAGCTCCTCTACTGTATGCTCCTGAAACCCCTCATAAAATGGCTTAAGCCTATGACTGTTGACCTTGAACACCTTATTAGTTCATAAACTTTGAATTTCAACTACACCATAAGGAAACACATTAGTAACAACAAAGCGTCCAATCCAACGAGAATGCAACTTATTAGGCATCAACTTCAATATGGAATTATACAGTAAAACTTTTTGCCCAATCACAAACTGCTTCCTTAGAATTAGTTTATCATGGAATGCCTTGGTCTTTTCTTTATAGATCTTAGAGTTCTCATAAGCCTCAAGTCGAATTTCCTCTAATTCCTGCAATTGTAATTTTCTTTCCACACCAGCAGTATCCAAATCCAAATTATAATGTCTAACAGCCCAATAAGCCTTATGTTCTAACTCAACAGGAAGGTGACACAACTTACCAAATACCAATCTGTAGGGGGACATACCTATGGGTGTCTTATAAGCAGTCCTGTAAGCCCACAAAGCATCATCAAGTCTAAGGCTCCAATCTTTTCTATTTGGCTTCACTGTTGTTTCTAAAATAGACTTGATCTCTCTGTTAGACACCTCCGCTTGCCCACTTGTTTGAGGATGATAAGCTGGAGATACTCTATGAAAATAACATATCTCCTCAATAGTTCTATTACAAAAATGTGTGCCCTGGTCACTGATCAAAGCTCTAGGAACTCCAAACTTGCTAAAAATGTTTGACTTGATTAAACCTATGACAGCTTTAGAATCATCAGTCGTGGTAGCTTTGGCTTCCACCCATTTCAAAACATAATCAACAACAAGTAATATACAAATAAAGCCAAAAGAAGAAGGAAATGGACCCATAAAATCAATACCCCGCACATAAAAAATCTCACAAACAAGTATTGGATTTTGAATCATCTCATTCCTACGAGTTAAACTTCCTGTTCTTTAACATTGTTCACAATTTTTGCAAATCAAATATGAATCACGAAATATAGTGGGCCAGTAAAAACTACAGTCTAATATTTTTCTACTTGTTCTCTTGGATCCAAAATGACCTCCACATGCATAGGCATGACAAAATGCAAGAATAGATTAAATCTCATTATCAGGAACACATCCCCTAATAATTTGATCTGAATAAAATTTCTACAAATATGGGTCATCCCACACATAATACTTAGCCTCACTTTTCAATTTCTCTTTCTTAGCTCTACTCAAATCAAAAGACACAACCTTAGTAACCAAATAATTCACCAAATCAGTATACCAAAGGATCATACCTTGCAATTTAAATAACTGCTCATCAGGAAAAAATTCCTGCAAAGGAATTTGCTCTTGTTGTATCGCTAACCTGCTCAAATGATCTGCTACTAGGTTCTCAGCTCCTATCTTATCCTTGATTTGAAGATCAAATTCTTGCAGCAGAAGGATCCATCTAATCAACCTTGGTTTTGCTTCCATTTTTGCCAAGAGATACTTCAACGCTGCATGATCAGAGAAGATAATTATTTTAGAAACAAGCAAATATGATCGAAATTTTTCTAAAGCAAAAACTATAGCCAAAAACTCTTTTTCGGTAGTAGAATAATTACGCTGAGCTGAATTGAGTGTTCTGGATGCATAATAAATCACAAGAAAGAGCTTCCCAACACGCTGGCCTAAAACTGCTCCCACTGCATAATTACTTGTGTCACACATGTCACACCTTACCCCTTTGTAAGGCATAACATGATCCCGTAGAATATCTAATGAACTATCGAACTTCACCTATCGATAACTCATTAAATACCCTACAAGGAATTTTAAAACCATTTTCTTACTTTTTGGAAGTGATGAGCATTTTCTCACATTTAATAGAAGTTTAAAAGCTAGATAAAATTTTTTTTTCCATTTTTATTTTTACGCAAATTTTAGAAAAATTTCGGCAGAGTGCCGTCTATATTTGTGAAAAACAGTTCTTCAAAAACCTGTAAAAACACTTCCTATAATTCTTTTCATCAAAATCTATCACTGCCACAGCAATCTCAACATCAAATTTTCCCTAACTCCAAAATTCCAACATAATTTTCAATTCAAATATAATAAAAAATAATACTAAATAATTTCATTCATATTTCATTAAAATTAAAACAATTTACATTCATCAACCAAACTTTACATTAATAAATCCAAAATATTATTATTACAAACTCTATACAACTGCTCAAAGTCAATTTATATATGAACATACGGTTACATACACAAATATAAACATTACATTCAGGATATAAAATTATACCCGATAAAACTTCAGGGAAGTGGCTCCAAGATCCTTAGTAGCTCACTTTGCTACTCCTCTAGTCTCTATATCTATGATAGCAATAACAGCCATCGCTAAGTACTATGACTCAGTGGTGCACAACATACTAAAATAACATTTATGCATAATTCAAATCACATTTATTCAAATACAATTCTGAAAATGAAAGACAGATACAAAACATGATTTATAAACTTTTAGTCCAAACAATTTCATTTAGGAAGATCTCAAAACGAATTTCATAAAAATACACAGTTATATCATGCCATTCAGAACAATACTCATCTCAATAGCTAGAGGCTTATGAGAAATCACAAGGCTAGCTAGCTCAAACTATGGGTACCCATTCAAATTTCTTCCTCCACTGGCACACACCTCAACACTTCCAGAGAGAGGGAATCAAAATTCAAAACTATTTCCTCCCACTAGTCAGGCTAGTGAGGTATTCAAATATATGGTCATGACACTGTGGTTTCAAAACTATCTTAATAATTTATCAAACATTTACTGACAATTAAATCACATATCATCAAATTTCTAACAATTTAGATCAAAAGAATAGTGTACATTTCAATCATCATTTTGCAATATAAGTAAACCACAAATCATTTCATGCACTTTGCAAAGGAATTTTAGAGATTATTTATGTTGTGCACAAACCTCATGCGAGTTGCCTCTTGGCCTTGACTCGATACCTTGGGTTCCTTCCCGGTATTCTTTTCAAATGAAACACACAGTTTTACAGTATTTCAGTATCCTAATTTATCATAAGTCCAAAAATAAATTTAAATCTATTCATATCTAACTTTAATATGCTTAACTTGACGTTCTTTAAAATTTGCACTTTGGGATTACTATTTACGATACTATTCAAGTCAATTTGTTGACTTTCTAATGCCTAGTAGGTATAGGAATTTCAATTTGACCCACATACCACATTTTGGTTACCTAATTTGTTAGTTTTAGTTATTTTCTCAAACGTTAAGTTTCTTAGGTAAAACTTCCAAAATTTTAGATGTGGTATCATGTTTTGCACTGTTCCATTGGTCAAGTTGCTGTGATAATTTGGCTAAGTTTTCTCATAGAAGTTATTCCTTATTGTCTTAAATTTATTTCCCTTTTTGAATCACTCTATTTGGAGTTTTGTAGCCTAATTTATAGCCATTTGAACATGGCTGGCCAGATTTGGTGTTACCCAGAATTCTGGGCATTTACTAGTTAATGGCAGTTTTTTTGAGTTGAATGCAAATGAGTTTTTGGATAGATTATGATCAAATTTTGGGTTTAGTTTCTTCATAAAAGTTGTAGTGCTATGTCTCAGCTTTCTACTGGTAAAAATTCAGGTCATTTGGACCTTCCTAGATCAAGTTATGGTCATTTACGTAACTACTATTCATTTATTCATTTTTATACAGGTCAGTTTGCCAATTTCGGATTTGGCCTAATTGTTCACTAAGTTATGGTCACTTTCTGGGCATGATTTCTAAATGTGTCATTTTGTGTCTAGTTTCATTCCCAATTAGCCTCACACCAATTGGGTTGGTAAATTTTCAGTTTTGATCCCTGAAAGGGACCTAGTTCAAACTGTCTGCAGATTGACCCTCACCAATTCGAATTTAAACTTGTTTCCAACTATTCATACACATCACAAATGGTCACAATTGACCATTTCTCAACTCAAATAAGGTCAATAACATCATTTAGCAAATTCTCAAAATTTTCTTCAATTTTTCACATGTTCAAAACCCTAGCTACACTCAAAGTTCAACCTAATGTAATTTAAAGTGTGTATTCATGTTCTACACACCTAATTCACCTCAAATAACCATTCAAAACCATCAAACTCATTCATATCAAACCCTAACACTAGCTGGCTGAAATTTCTATTTGATTCCTCAATAATTATTTTTGTTTGATTTTAAATTAATTTCTAAGTTTAACTCATGCACATGAGCATAAATCTAAAGAGAAATTTAAGAAACAACCACTAAACTTTTTATATGTCTTTTCTCCCTTCTTAAACTCTCTTTTCTCCTTCTTTTTGTTGTCAATAGCTAAATCAAGGGTCAAGGATAAGGTTTACTTAAGAAATCTTAGGAAATTTATGGCTAATTTAGGGTTTATGGAGCTTGGGTTGGCTCATCAATGGTGGAGAAATGAAGGAAGAGAGAGAAGTGAGAAAGTGTGTCTCGGCTAAGGGAAGAAGAAAGTGAAATTTGCTTTTCAATTTTTGGTTTTATCCCATTTATTTGACTTAGTCAAATTTTAATTAAATATAATTTATTTGTGATGTCATAACTTATGTCATTTTGATGATGTCATTTCTTATTTTTCTTTTCTTTTATTTTTCCATACTTCTTTAATTTAAATCTATATTTCAAAATTTTCATTTCTCAAATTTTATTGGAGAGTTAGGTCAGGAGTCAGCTCTAGGAGTAAATTGACCAAATTGCCCCTCGCTGGTTCAATCCGGTTTGCAAATTATTCGATATTTCTTCTGGATCCCTGACCTAATTATTTGACCTGCTTAATAATTCTTTTCTGCGATTTTCTCTTTTCCACTTTGTTCGCAATAATCCTAAGGACCGCAGCGTCACATTTTACAATTCGAAATTTGAGTTTAGACTAACCTCGCAGTCATTCCCGAGAAGGTCACCCATCGCTGTGACTCCCGACTCATTTAACCTTTTTATGTTTTGTTTTTCTTATTTATACTTAACTATTTGACAATTACTAATTATTTGCGTTCAGGGCTTAACTAGGTGTCTTAGACGTGGTTCTAATTCTCTTAATTGTTCAGATCGACACCGGTCATCGGAATAGTGAAATATACCAGGCTATGCAAATAGGGGTGTTACAACACATAATTTCAAATGGTATAGTCCAATCAGGAGCCTGGATAATAGGGGGTGATGTCAATGCAAATTTCAATTTGTCAAAAACCTCCTTGCACTCTTCACTCAACTCAAAAGAAACATCTATTTACAAGAGTCTAGACAAAGGCAATGCTATCTTAGAAAAATCCTTAATTAACCTACGATAGAAACCTGCATGACCAAGAAAAGAGTGCAATTCCCTCACAGTTGTGGGGTAGGGTAAGTTCACAATTAAATCAATTTTAGATTTATACACCTCAATACCCCTATTAGAGACAATATGACCCAAAACAATCCCCTGTTTCACCATAAAATGACACTTCTCATAATTCAGAATAAGATTTTTCTCAATGCATCTCTCAAGAACAGAAGTTAAATGATGTAAACATGCATCAAATGAATCACCATACACAGTAAAATCATCCATGAACACCTCAATGCAAGTATCAATGTAATATGAAAATATGCTCATCATGCATCTCTAAAATGTGGCAAGTGCATTACAAAGCTCGAAGGGCATCCTTCTAAAAGCAAAAGTTCCAAAAGGGCAAGTGAAGGTAGTTTTCTCTTGATCCTCTAGTGCAATCACAATTTGATTATATCCAGAAAAGCTATCAAGAAAGCATAAATAAGACTTACCTGCTAACCGCTCAAGCATCTAATCAATGAATGGCAGTGGGAAGTAGTCCTTCCTTGTTGTTGAATTCAGCTTGTGGTAGTCTATGCACATTCGCCATCCACTTTGAATCCTTATTAGGACCAGTTCATTATCTTGATTTGCTACCACAGTGACTCCTGATTCTTTTTGGCACTACTTGGACTAGACTTACCCATTTGCTGTCTAGAATTGGGTAAATAACTCCTACATCCAGTAGCTTTAAAATCTCCTTCTTCACAACCTCCATCATCTGTGGGTTCAACCTCCTTTGAGCTTTTCTCTTTGGTTTAGCCTCATCCTCCAGTAAAATCCTGTGTAATACACTGATGGACTTATACCTTTGATGTCAACTATTGTCCATCCAATTGCTTCCTTGTGTACCCTCAAAACTCTAATCAATCTATCTTCTTGAATCTTTGTTAAATTACTTGAGATGATAACTGGAAGTGTCTCATTGTCTCCCAAGTAAACATACTTCAAATACTCAGGTAAAGGTTTGAGTTCAAGAACTGGTGCCTACACCACAGAAGGTAATAATTTTGTGTGAGATTAAGGTAAGTCAATCTTCGATACTCCATACCTTTTTGGAACAGGAGGTAATAACTGCAATGCCATTACTGCCTCTTGAACCTCTACACTTAATGGCTGATTGGTACTGATTTCTTGAATTCCTTGACTAATCACCACTTCTAACTCATCCTCCATTCTTAACTCAAAAATATCCTGCACAAATGTATCAACAACATCAATCAAAAAAATAGAATGGTCATCAGAAGGATAATTCATGGCATCAAAGATATTAAATTTGACAGTCTCTCCATCAAACTCCATAGTTAAGGTACCATAATCCGCATCAATTTTTGTCTTGGTAGTTTTGAAGAAAGGTCTTCCAAACAAAATCAAAGCTGACTTTGATGTTAGAACACTATCCTCCATATCCAGAATGTAAAAATCTGCAGGAAAAATTAATTCTCCAACCTGCACCAACACATCCTCAACTACTCCCAATGGGTAAGCATTAAAACGATAAGCTAACTGAATAATGACACTGGTTTCTTTCAAAGGACCCAAATTTAAAGTTTAAATAACTAAATTTGACATAACATTAATAGATGCTCCTAAATCTGCCATTATACATTCAAATTTAGAATTACTTATTCTGTAGGGAATAGAAAATGAACCTGGATCCTTACACTTAGGAGGTAATTTTTGCTGAATTAATATCGACACATTTTCCCCCACATTGATCTTCTCATTATTCCTCAACTTGCGCTTTGTAGTGCATAGTTCCTTAAGGAATTTGGCATACTTGGAAACTTGTTTGATCGCATCAAGTAAAGGTATATTCACCTCCACCTTCCTAAAAGTCTCCAAAATTTCTTTCTCTTATTCTTCTTTCTTAGTCTTAGCCAACCTGTATGGGAATGGAGGAAAAACAGAATTATTAACCTTATTCAGTTTAGGTTCAGTATTTACCTCAACTTTAGGAACTTCAGACTTCTTTGCTCCTTGCTTCTTCTTTTTCATTCGCTCATGTGGAGTCTGGTTATCAACTTCTTTCCCACTTCGCAACACTATAGCACTTGTATTTTCTCTGGGGTTCATAACTGTTTGTGATGGAAGCTTTTCAGAACCTTGAGCTTCCAGCTTACTCACAGATGAGGCTAACTGACCAATCTGCCTCTGTATATTTTGAATGCTATTTTTGATCTCCTATTGAAACTGTTGTGTATTGTTAGCCAAAGCCTTAACAATTTCATCAAGTGACATACCTTGATTTGAGGGAGGTAGAGGTGGAGGTTGTTGATTCACTTGTGGTCTTTGCTGCTGGTATCGGTTTTGCACCGGTTGATTTCCATAACTCAAATTGGGATGATCTCATCATTCTGGATTATAAGTATTCGAAAATGGATCATACCTGCATTGTGGCTGTCCATAATGTCCTACTGCATTAGCATATTGCATTGATTCATCCTCTTGTAATGCAGGTCACATGTCAGTAGCATGACCCGAACCCAAACAAATTCCATAAACCTTAACAATTTGCATATTCCCTACAACCAACTGCCTCACCAAAGAAGTTAAATCAGAAATCTGTTTCTCAAGGTTAGATGTACTTACCTCATTAACCTTCATAGGTGTGTGATCCATTCTCATACCAAACTGCTGAGAGTTTGCTGCCATGTTAGCAATCAGCCTCCTTGCTTCTTCTGGTGTCTTATCAACCAAAGCTCCTCCACTAGCAGCATCTATCATACTGCGGTCCATTGGTAGAAGTCCCTCATAGAAATACTGAATCAGAAGCTGCTCACTTATTTGATGATGAGGACAGCTTGCACACAATTTCTTAAATCGTTCCCAATACTCATACAAGCTCTCTCCATTGTACTGCCGGATGCCACAAATTTCTTTTCTTATGTTGGTAGCACGGGAGGCAGGAAAATACTTCTTCAGAAATATCTGCTTCATCTCATTCCATGAGTTGACGGATCCAGAAGGAAGGTAATACAACCAATCCTTAGCTGTGCCTTCCAGTGAGAAAGGAAAAGCTTGAAGCTTGATTTGATCATCTGAAACTCCTTGAGGTTTCATGCTGGAACACACAACATGAAATTCTTTTAAATGCTTATGTGGATCCTCACCTGCAAAACCATGAAACTTAGGCAACAAATGGATTAGTCCAGATTTCAACTTAAAAGCAACATTTAAAGTAGGGTATTGAATACACAAAGGCTGTTGGTTTAGATCAGGAGCAGCCAACTCTTTCAAGGTTCTAGCAGCCATAGTTTCATTTTTGGAATTTGAATCCGAATCTGAATCCGAACTTAACTCCCTTAAAGATTGGACTCCTTTAGATGTACTTAGAATCTGCTTAGCTTGCTTAGCCAATTTTCTCAACTGTTTAGCTGTTTTTTCTACTCTAGATCAAAGATCAACTCACTAGATTGAAAAGTTTTTGTCATAAACAAGAAGAAATCAAAGTAAAAACAGAAAAATGCCTCAAAACCCTAGAAAATGATGAAATGTGGCCTCAAGAGGGTAAGGCCAATAAATCTTATTTATTGGTCTTTATCAGAATGTCGTTTCCTACAAAATAGGTATGGGCCGCCCTCCTAATTCAACCAAAAATCTATCGATGAATAGTAACACCATAATTTTTTCCAAAAACCTGAAAATAGCAACACTTTACAAACAAAATTAATAACAGAATATAATAACACTAAAAACATGAAATCCAACAAATTTTAGTCCCCGGTAATGGCGCCAAAATTCTTGATGGCTGTCAAATCTACCAGAAATTAAATTAACTGAAATTACTAGTTATGAAATATTTTCTGCAATAAGTGGTAAATCCAGGTCGAACCCTAGAGACTGAATTATTAAATTTCATACACTTATGTAATGGAAAAAAAAACAAAGGTTGGGACGATAATTCGCAGTCCAAAGAAGAAATTAAAAATCAGAAATTAAGAAATAAAATTAAATATGAAACTCTCAAATTAAACAAACTTTAATCCAAGGTAATTCGCATTCCAATGCGTTGATTCAATCATAGACAAAAGAAATGTAATTATCTCTTATTGAATACTTAACGTAGATTTACCAAACAGCGAGGTAAAACCCCTAACTTCCCTATACTCATCAATTCGAGCCCAGCACTCTTGTTGACTCTAATTATTAACTTAATTGGTATTAAGCAATCCTCATCAAATTAATAACTGCTTTAAGAATAGGAAGTAGTTAAGCTGAATAACAATTTATGAAGCATAAATGATTTAATTCACCCCATTGTTTTCTTAGGTTATTATCGAAAACTGGGATTCTAATCAATAAAACCTAATTGCTACTCATGTTCAATCTTACACAACAATTATGGATTATGAAGATGAACTAGCAATTGATCACATCAAACAATTAACTAATAGGCATTTTTAGCAAATCATTCAATAGATCAAAGACAATGAAATCAGAAAATAATAGATATTCAAAAAGATATAAATTAAATTAAGAACCTGGTCTCACAAATCACGTAAAAGAACTTGAATCCCTTGAACTGAATTAAAAACTTAGCCACTTGTATTCATAGTTTACAGAAAATTAAAGAAGAAAATTGAAGAAATCTAGAATGTGAATGGAGAATGAAGGTCTAATCCCTGTGTCGGCTGTAACCTCTTCTATTTATAATAAATGGCCTAGGGTTAGGTTTTCAAAGTCCCTGAGGTGTTAGAAATCTTTCTCTCTGTCAAAAACTGCAACTGGAGCAAAATCAGAAAATTGATTGTCGACGGATACATGGCCCGTGTATCACTACACGGCCCAGGGCCATGTAACTTACTGGAGCTGAAGACATACCCACTCAGCTCCAGTAAGTTACACGGCCCAGGGCCATGTAACTTACTGGAGCTGAGTGGGTATGTCTTGTATTGGCACAGAAGGTTACACAGGTCTCTAGGATTTACACGGGTAAAGTTACACGGCCCGTGTACTTTGTTTCTTCCTCGATTCTCTGGATTCTTCTGGCAGAATGTTACACAGGTCCATGGTTGAGCTTACACGACCCATGTACTTTGTATCAACAACGCTTCTCAATCCTTTGACCTTTCCAAGCTTCTTTCCATACTTCTATGCTCTGGAACTTCACCAAAACCCTGAATACAGAAAGAGTCAAATTAATGCAAATTCTAAAAATTTCTCCATTTAACACAATTATTCCAACAACTCTCTAAACATATGCCTAATAGATAATTATACTTTAATAAACTAAATTAGGCATAAAGATACCCTAGAAACACTAAATATGATAGAAGTAAAATTAATAAATTATGCACTTATCATATATATCTCAATCCCAAACTCCAATATTATCAACACAACTTAATTTTCAACAATCTCAATCCCAGCAATTCATTATTTGACAAATATAAAAAGAAACTTAAATATTTTATTAAATAAAAATAACAGTTTTACATTCCAAAGATTTACACAGATCAAAGATAAATTTCAAAATTTACTATACAACTGCTCAAGCGAAATTGACATACATACATATTTACATGTACATTACAATAAAAATTTACATTATAATCTATATACCCGGTAAAAATCTAAAATGCTGGTCACTTCAGTCTCAAGTAGCCCACTCTGCTGCCTTACCTATCTCTTTTTCTGTGACAGCAATAACAAGCTATCGCTGAGCCAAAGACTTAGTGGCACAACTTAAAGAAAATAATAATTTATACAATAATTAATCACAATTTTCCAAGGTAAATCAATTTGAATATTAACACATATAGAATCAAGCTTTATTTCTAAAGTCAGGAAATTTCTTAAATAAACCAAATTTCATTCCATAATCACAAAATAAATTTTGAAAAATCACACAGCTTAATCATGACTCCAATATCCAATTCACCCCACTAGCCAAAGACTGAGGAATACCAAGGCTAGCTAGTACAAATATATGAGTACTCATTCAATTTGTCTTCAACTGGCACACACCTCAACACTTCAACCAGAGAGGGAATACAAAACTAATTCATCCCACTAGGCAAGCTAGTGAGGAATTCAAACATATAGTCATGAAAACTGTGATTTCAAACTATTTCAATAATTATCCAAACCTCAAAATATCCATCAATTCACATACAATTTAATTTCCCAAAATTTGGGCTAACGGCATAAAATTCTTTGTCAACCAAATTATTCGATATCTATGAAGTCATAAATAAGTTTCATAAATCATTCAATTAAAAATTCAAATCGAAAATCAAATAGAAGTTAATTGTTGTGCATAAACCTCTTATCTAGGCTTCTCTTGGTTCAATTCTTCCTCTTTCCTTGGAGGGCTCCTTTCCTACTGAAACACATAATTAGAGTATTTTAATATCTATTCAATTTATTTCTAACTAATAAATTTAACAATTAAATTTTGTACACTTAATTTATCCACTAAGATTTATAACTTTTGGGTTCTTTGTAATTGTTGTATTTATGGGCACTATTCACTTCACTATTTAAGTCAAAATATTGACTTTTTTTATTCTTAATAGGTATGCTAGTTCTAATTACACCTATATACCACATTTTAGAGTACAATTTTATTAGCATTGATTATCAATTGAAATTCCAAACTCCTAAGTGAATTTCCAAAATTTCAGTTTTTGGTCACTTAATTCTACTATTCCATTGGACCTTCTAAAGTGGAAATTTGGCCAACTTTTTTGTATCAAAGTTGTTCCTTACTGTCTTAGCTTTAATTCCCTTTTTGAATCACTCTATTTGGAGTTTTGTAGCTCAACTTATGACCATTTAACCATAATTGGCCGTATTAGCCAATTCAAGAATTATGGGCAAATTTTAGGCTCTAGCAAATTTGGTGACCAAATTTGTGCTAGCAATTTGATTTGGTTAGAGGCCAAACTGGGTTCTGAGTTCCTCATGAAAGTTGTTCTACTATGTTATATCTTTCTAATGGTATAAAAATCAGGTCATTTGGATCTTCCTACACCAAGTTATGACCATTTGAACATGTACTGTTCATATGTTAGTTTTGACCAGTGGCAGGACACCTAATTCCAATTTAACAAAATTTTACACTAACTTATGGTCAGTTTTAAAGCAAGGTTTCTATACGAAAATTGTTGCTTTGGGTCTTAATTTTCATCTCCAATTGGCCTCACACCAATTGGAGCAACAGAATTTTAGTTATTCTTATTTGAATGGGTATAGGTCAAGCTGCTAGAATTGACCCTTACACATTCACAATTCAATTCCAATTTTAATCATTCACTCACACTTCTAACCACACCAATTGACCAATTTAAGCATCAATTAGGTCAATTGGGCATCAATTTACTAAAATCCCCAACTTTGCATATAACACCCTAGGCAAATCCCACATCGACAAAACACGGGAGAGATGCTGGGTTTATAAGTTGGTGGTTCGTAACCCCTAGTGACGCGTTTTAAAACTGTGAGGGTTTCGGCCCAGAGTGGACAATTTCACTAGTGGGCCGGGCCGTTACATTTGTGGTATCAGAGCAGCTCCGCGTGCAACCTTGAATGATGGTGGGGCAAACCTCAGTGAGGACACTGAGTCCCATAAGGGGGGTGGATACCACAAATGTAATGGCCCGGCTCACTAGTGATATTGTCTGCTCTGAGCCGAAGCCCTCGCGGTTTTAAAACGCGTCAATAGGGGTTATGAACCACCAACTTATAAGCCCAGCATCTCTACCGTGTTTTGTCGATGTGGGATTTGCCTAGGGTGTTACAATCCACCCCCCTTATGGGACTCAGCGTCCTTGCTGAGGTTTGGCCCACCATCGTTCAAGGTTGCACGCGAAGTGGCTCTGATACCACAAATGTAACGGCCCGGCCCACTAGTGATATTGTCCGCTCTGGACTGAAACCCTCACGGTTTTAAAACGCGTCAATAGGGGTTATGAACCATCAAATTATAAACCCAGCATCTCTCCCGTGTTTTGTCGATGTGGGATTTGCCTAGGGTGTTACATTGCATCAAACCATAATGTCAAGAACCCTAATTTTCAATTGTCACAATTCATGTAAATTTCACTTTATTAAACACATTTTTTTTCCTTAATCTAAGTTCAAATTCACATGTATTTCTATTAATTCCCATCAAATTCATCAACCCATCAAATTCATCAACCCTATCTCCCACTAAGTTGGCCAAAATTCTTGTTTCTCTTTACATGCATAATCTTTTCAACTTATCATGCAATTTCTCCTTTACAAGCTTCAATCAATTGAATTAAAAAGGAATTTAAGTTGGAGAGAGACTTACCTTACTTGTTCTTCTTCCAATTGCCTAACTCCTTCAAGATTTCTTAATTCTCATTCTATATATCTTCAATTCAAGATCAATTATAAGGTTTCCAAGTAGTGGGCTATGAATTTAGTGGAAGAATTTTCAAATAAGAGAGCTTGAGAAGTTGATAAAAAAAATGGAGGTGAGAGAGAGTGGTAGCCAGCCAAGGTAGAAGAAATGGAAATAGTTTTATTTTTAATTCAATTTTTCTCCTTTTATGTGTTAATTATCATCCCACATTTTCATAATTCAAAATTAGATATTAATTAGGTCATGCTTACCTCATTTGATGATGTCATAATTTATTTATTTCAATTTCTTTTCTTTTCTTTTTCCACTAACCTCTTCATTTCTAATATATTTTTCATAATTTTAATTTCCTATATTTTATTGGACATTTAGGCCAAGAGTCACCTCTAAGGGTGAATTGACCAAATTGCCCCTTAACAGTCTGATCCGTTTTTCCAATAACTCTAAATTGCTTCTTGAACCCTAATTTAATTATTTGAGCTTGTTCTCTATTCTTTTCTATGGTTTTCACACTACCATTAGCTTCGCAATAATTCTTAGGCCTAGGGTGCCATAAGGTCTCACTCGAGAGTAGAGCAGCGACTGACCTCGCAATCACTTTATGATTCGATCACTCATCGCTGTGACCTCGGCTCATTTAACCCTTTATGTCTTGTTTTCTTTATTTCAATTTTTCCTTCATATATTTGTTATTAATTTTCATTCATGGCTTTTTTAGGTGACTTAGTTATGGTTATAAGCCTCTTGATTGTCCGGACCGACACTGGTCATCAGAACAATACAATGTATAAAACTAGTGAATGTAGGGGTGTTGTAATATATCTCTTTGATAAGAGATTGTGGGCTTTGAATAATGTAAGAAAGTTGAGGATTTGTAAATTATACAAGGATGTAGTGGGATGAAATTTGGAATACAGATGTTTCTTGGAATTTAATGGGTGCTATTGGCTGTGATGTGGATTAAGCGGTGAAGAAGGTTGTGAAAAAAAAAATGTTCTATCGGAGATATAGAGAGCCTTAAGTATTCCAGAAGAATCCTTTTACAAAAGGACACACTTGTTAGCTTAATATTACATCCAACTTAAAACCATAAGATAATAAGTTTAAGGGTTTTTTTCACAGAAGCTTTATATTCTCAATCTCTCCCTCTAATGGGTTTACCATCCCTCAAGTGGAAGCTTTTCTCCTAATTCGAGTATTTACAGTATCATTAAAAGCTCAATTACTTCACCAAACTCGCCATTTTCTTTTAACTTGAGTATTTATAGTATCAGTAAAAGTCTAATTACTCCACTAAACACGCCATGAGCTTATCGTCACCATGTGTTTGTGTAGAGGTACCACAGGAATTACTAATCATTATCTCCATATTCATTGTAGCCAAACCAAACCATCCACCATGAGCATATTGTCACCATGCACAATGTTCACTTGTACATGTGTAGAGGTACCATGGAATTAACTACCATCATCTCCGTATTCATCCCTAAAACGATTGGCTCTAATACAACTTGTTTTGGGAGCCTAAAATACCTAAACAATTTTTTTTTAATGAGTCTTATGAAATAATATACTCATGAGTTTGACATCTTATCTAAATCAAAACCTTAAGCTACGAGTTTATAAGTTTTTTTCACTTATATGTTTTTAACTCGTTCCATCTCTTTTTGATATTAAAATTCTTAGCACCCAAATATTTCTAATAAATTAAATATATGGGCAGAGATCAATCCCGTTTTAAATAATTTAAATTAAAAGCTTATAGATTCAAGGAGGATTGCTTGATAAGTGCTATGTGTATGTGTATACACATATGATTAACAATACAAGTAGGTACAGACAAATTAATAGGAATAATTTCACATGTGGATATGAAACTTAGGATTATTTTATAAGATGGGATGATTCTTCGAGAGATGGAAAAGTGATACACACACATATATATATATATATACATTATGTTCTTGGATGGCTTTCGCGTCTGCTACTGATTGAGCTCAGCTGACTGTATATCATTTTAATTAACTAGAATATGAATGGTAGCAGCACATGCATGCATATAATAATGAACCAAATAATTAATTTATAATGACTTTAATTCAACATAAAAGTCAGCATACAATATCCAATTCAATAGTAGTTTTCATTATACTTAACTACGTATACAAGTGCTTTAGTGGGCTGATACATATCGCAGCAAACGAGTGTGTATATATAAATAGGGGGTCATCGAGAGTCGATTTGGACTCTAAATGACTCGATCAAAATCAAGGATGAAACTAATTAATGGTTTCATACAGTGTTATCAAATTTAGATCAGCTCGATAGATTGATTTAGTAAATCAATGGCTTGTACATAAAATTAGATTTGTTCTCATATTAAATCAGATAAGAAATTGACCAAAAAAAAATTAAATGATCTGATAGTTGAACCTGTGATCCAGTCACTTAATGATTTATTGATCCGAGAAATTTAAATTTTTTAAATTGAAAATTTTAAAAAATTTCAATGATATTGATATTTTTATGATTTTTTTTAGTATATAATTAATGTTAAAGATAAACAAGATAGTTATTCATATATAAAAATATTTTTATTTTATATATTAATTATAAAAATTAATAATAAAAAATTTAAATTTAAATATTTTTATATAAAATTTAATAGTGGACGCACCATACATTTTATTGGGTTCATAGTAGATCGAGTTTTAATAAAAAATCTATTGAAAAATTAAGGGAAATTAGATATACAAACAATTTTTTTTAAACTTGCTATTTTAATTAAGGCATTTTAACTAAACTAATTAAGGAAATTTTTTTCATAATTATAATTATAATATTATTAAGGAAATTTGACAAACAAAATATGAAAAAAAATTATAATTAGTTATAATTATAATATAAATAAGGAAAAAGGAAATCAACACAATTAATATAAATCTAGGAAATTAAGATAATTAGAAAAAACAATTAATATGAGATAATATGATTATTTTAAAAAAAATGAAAAATAATTTTTTAATGAAACTAAAAATGATATTGGATAGAGTACCTGTAAAATTTAGGGTATTCAAATCCAAACTTAATTATATATATAATACCCAAATTTGTTTAACATTACTTGCATACTACCCGAATCTGCCCAATATATATATATATATATATATATATATATATATATATATATATATATATATATATTAGTCATATAAGAGATTTACTGGTGCCATACTCGAACTTGAACCCAAAATATTAAAAATTATGATAAGAAAAATTCTTAATTTTAAAATAATTAAATAAATGGATTAGGTTACCCACTAATTATTAGTTGTTAAATGGATTCAGGTATCAATATTTAGGGTGCTAAACTCCAACCCTACTCAAACGTCTGACGGGTATAAATTTTCTAATTCGAATTCTGATGTTGTTGTGAAATAACTTCCGCAAGTGCATGGGTCACAGTAGTATAATTTTAAAAATATTGTTCCTACAGGAAATTATGTTTAAATTGAAAATAAATGAATAAGCTAATTAGAATACTAAAATTTAAAGATATTGACAATGAAATTTAAAATTAAAATTGGTATTTGAGGAATTTAAGTCAAATTAAACAATTAATTAAACTAATTGAACAAAATGACTAAAGTTTTAATTGAAATTACTAATTATAAAATTTAGGATGAATTAAATCTAATTTCAATAAAAATTAAAGTGATTCTATAGATAGTGATTTTCAATATTATTTGCACGTGGTTTATTCCCAATTTAGCCAATCACATGAGATTTGTAATTTTTGAAGGAAATCAATTTTTAATTCTTTGAAACCTCTCTCAAGCATTTTAAAGTTGGTTTTCATCAAATGAAACCCTATTTTCATGGTATTTCAAACCTGATAAAAACTCATTTAAAGCTTTAATTGATTATTAAAGTCCTCTTAATTTTCTTAGCTTATTTCTAATACCAAGAAAACCAAGTTTATTGTAAGATTATCTATCATAAACATTTACTTTTCAATCCATTTGTAAATGATTAAGACTTAAATTAATGAGAGTCATTTCATTAAGCAAGACAATAAGCTCATAAGTAATAAATCAAAAAATGCAGCAAATCTCATTAAAATAGCTAAATCAGTTCAAAAACCACAATACAAGGCAATATTTACATACCCATCTCTAGAATCTCAAAGTTCTACTCACAAATCATAATTTCAAGATAAACCCAAGTAAAGAAATGAAAATCTAAGCTAAGGGAAAGAAAAATTCAGTAAAAATGATGAAGACACTGCTGTTGAAACGTTGGAGAAGATGTCCTCTTGGCTGCTGCAACAATGATCCAAGGTGCCTCTCTCTCTTTCTCTCTCTTTTGCAAGAAATCTTTTTTTTTTCTCCTTAAGGAAAGAGAGAGAAAAATATCATTTTATATGTCTCGTGGGTCTGTCCTAAAATGGGTTAAAAAGACAGAAGATTCTGGAGAAAAAGATAAGATATTAGGTTAGAGGAGAAAAATTGCCACGTCAGCATTTTCCTTAAAATGACACAAGCTGAATCAGGTTGTTTTGCGTTTGTGTTGCAAGTTATGCAACTTTCTGGATAAATTCTGAAATTCATTAGGTGCATCGACACAGGCTAAACGAGATCGTGTCCCTGCTTGTGTAACTTTTTGCCTGAGATTTCTAATTGCGATACAACCTACGACATAAGCTACACAAGCTATGTCATAGGCTATGCAACTTTCAACTTCAAATTTTTCTCTTTAAAATTTTGCAATTCAGCTCTGATTTCTTCCAAATGACTACTCTGATCAAAATATCATTAAAATTCTCCATATTTTATCGTACAAAATAAATAAATTCTATAAATTAAACTAAGAAGTATAAAAAGGTAAAATTAACAAATTAAAGGCTAATATCTATCATAAAAGCTATAAATAAGGATAAATTAGTTACAAAATTATACATAAATAATGATATGAAATGCATGCATCAAATTCACTCAAATTCAATTAAAAATTACTCAAAATTATCTTATTAAGGTTCAAATAGATGCAAAATCCATCCAACTACCATTTCTAAATGAAACCAATTCTGTTTCCGAACTATAACTGAATTAGAATTAAAACTACTTTAAATTGATACCTCCTTGAACTAAAACCATAACGAATAATGGTTTTTCAATCCAATTTAAGACTAGGCCTAACCACAAATTGGAATTGTCCCGTGGCCAAGCCTACTTATCGGTGCATTCTACGTATAGTTAATGGAAAATTCACGCCTAAGCACTACACCAAACAAATAGATGAGTGTCAAGTATATATGGATGAATAAATATCATTAATATTACTTATCAATCATTTATTGGCCAAACTATTTGACAATCTTTTACAGTGTTCTTGGTGTAAGCAAGACTTTCACTAATTTAATAGCATACCAACCCTAGTTTTAGCGATCTCATTCCTCCTAGCTCTCTCAGTCTCAAAGTGTGTTTGCATATTCAAGTGCCTGCGACATTCTGCTGGTATTTAATTGCTAATTAGTGACTATCATAGTCATCTAAATTGAACCCTTAATGATGCATGCTCAGAAAAACACAAAGAACCAAAAAGTTCCTGCGTTGGTTTTGGAGCTTTTAATTGTTAAAGATATATAATACAAACAAGAGCTGAACTCAAAAGGGTTTTGCATCAATGAGGAAAATGATTGAAATGATTCCCCAACCAATTAGTTTATACAGTTGACCTTTCAAGGCAAACAAACAACATCAATTGCAGAGCCACTGATCTTATGAGCTCTTCAACATCAAAAAGTGGTAAACAAGGACAAAAAGAATATGAGTGGATATACACTCATGGTTAAGGACTTTACATTATCTGATATTGAATCTATATATCCCTGAAAATAAACCTCTACATTTTGTATTGTCCTACGTATAATATATATCACTTGAGAAATTAATGTACCTTAGTGATTCAGAAAGCTCATAGCTGAATGGATATTGGCTGCACATGCACGTACGTATGTTAGTAGAAATTAAAGAACTTCACACTTCTTGTACTATATATTATGCGACATTGGCCAGCCTCCACCACCACAAAGCAAGAAAAGGCATATATTTGACTCCACTTTAGTTTATTTATTTAAAAGAGGATAATTTCAACTATTATATAAGGAAGGAGGTCTTCTTTGAATCGCTACACTACTAGTTTTTTGAGAGCTTTAGCAAGAAATAGAGGCATTGAATTGATATGGCAAGTTATTTGAAGTTGTGGGTTTGCCTTGTTTTCTTCTTGCTTACATTTGCCAAATCAGAAACTAGACTTCTTGTGCCCTACCCTTATCATCATCTTCATGAGAGGAAAAACGCAAGCGCAGTTTTTCAAGAATTGCAAGAAATATCAAAAGCACTCAAGGTGAGATTGGGGAATGAAACGGTGGACGACCAATACTTTAACGAATCCAAGAGGGCTAGTCCAGGAGGTCCAGACCCAAAACATCATTAGAAATCACTCATCCGTACTTCCCTACTTTGATGAAGTGGAAGCACAGAGATTGGAAATTTATAGGATACTCTGCTCTCTGCTGGGATTTCATCACATTGTAATAGTGGAAGCATGTACTCTAAAGAGTACTTAATAAAACCTTTCAATTTAGTTTATGACATGGAGTCATTGACTTTTAATGCTAGTTTTGTGACGTCAACTTCTAGTGGAAAAAAAAAAAGTGATCTTTTTTGCTTAATTAATTAATAGAGCAATGATGTGCATGCTTATTACGACATTATTATTTTGTACATATATTTATATATGTATTTCTACCATAATAAAATATAGCACATTTACTTAATAAATGCCATTCTAAATTTTAATATTTTTAATATTTTTATTTCATAATTAATTTTGACTTAAAACTCGAATTCAAAATTCCATAATTCTCTAAATTATTTAAATAATGCTAAACTAAAGCTAATTAAGTAGTAGTCTTAATATTTAATTAATGTAATTTAATTATATTTATAAAATTTTAGTCTATTTATTTTAATTTTTATTATTAAGTTAAATTTGTTTTAATATGCTAAAAATAATTTAATATTTAGAAATACACACAAATTTTTATAAGATAAAATAATTAAATATTGAAATTTAAAAAAAATAAACCAAAAATATTATAAAAAAATTATATTTTCTTTCAAATATTTTATTATCTGGATATATTTATAGAAGAATGAGAGTAATTTTGCCATTTTATAAAATTTAGTAATTCTAAATAGTAGTTTAAAATTTAGCCACGAAGTGAGCTGTCCCAGCCATATTTTGATTTTCCGCTCTGTTGTCCCGCATGAGCTTCTATGGAGATTTCTTCAAACACTACCACCGTCTTCTTTACCTCCTACAAGTCTGCTCAAGGGTTCGTTCCCTTGACACAACAAAACCTCTCCACGCACTAACTATCACTCTTGGTCCAAGCCCCAACCAACCTACTTTTCTTTATAACAATATTATCTCTCTATATGCTTCACTGGATGAGTTGCCAATGGCACATAAGGTGTTTGAAAACATGCCCCAAAGGAGCGTTGTATCCTATAATTCAATGATCAGTTCCTATTGTAGGTATGATTATTTAGAGGAAGCCTGGGCAATTTTTCGTCAGATGAAAAATTTTGGGTTTAGGCCCAACAACTTCACATTTGCTGGATTATTGTCGTGTGCATCTATGGATCTGCGTCTTGGGGTTCAGTTGCAGACATATGCAATGAAGAATGGGTTGTTTTACGCTGATGCTTATGTGGGTACTGCTTTGTTGGGTTTGTTTGGAAGGTTTGGGTGGTTAGATGAGGCATTCTGTGTTTTTGAGGATATGCCTGCTAAGAGCTTGGTGACATGGAATTCAATGATATCTTTGTTTGGAAATCAAGGCTGTGTCGAAGATTGTGTGCATTTATTTTGTGAGTTTTTTAGGAAAGAGGGTTGTTTGTCTGAATGTTCTTTTGTGGGTGTCTTGTCTGGATTAGTATGTGAGGAAAGTTTGGAATTTGGAGAGCAAATACATGGTTCAGTCATTAAAAGAGGGTTTGATTATAAAGTTTCAGTCGTGAATTCCCTTATTAATATGTATGCGAAATGTGCAAGCATGCACCTAGCGGAGAAAACGTTTGAGGAGGCAGCTTGTACAGATGTTGTGACATGGAATACAATTATTGGTGCATTGGCAAAAAACAAGAAGCCGAGAGAAGCTTTAGAGCAATTTTTAAAAATGTATAAGAATGGAATTATGCCTAACCAGACTACATTTGTAAGTCTCATCAGTTCTTGTGCCAATTTACTGATCCCAATGTATGGAGAATTTGTCCATGCTAAAATAATCATGCATGCTCTGGAAACTGATGTTTATGTTGGTAGTGCCTTGGTGGATTATTATGCTAAATGTGGCAAACTGGATGATGCCAAGCGTTGTTTTGTTACAATAAATGAGAAGAATGAGGTTTCTTGGAATGCTTTAATTCAGGGTTGTGCGAATAAATGCCCTTCTGCTTCTATTTCCTTGCTTCTAGAAATGCTTCAATGTGGATACCGGCCTAATGAGTTTTCATTTTCAGCTGTTCTGAAATCATCATCAAAATTAGAGATACAGCAACTTCATTGTCTGATTATTAGAATGGGCTATGAGGATAATGAATATGTGTTAGCTTCCCTTATTTCATCCTATGGCAGGAATGGTCTCATATCTGATGTGCCTGTCTTCATTGCAGCTTCTGAAACACCACTTTCTGCTGTTCCCTCTAACAATATTGCCGGAATCTATAACAGATCTGGCCAGTACCATGAAGCATTAAAGTTGCTTTCTCAGCTTGAAGAACCAGATGATGTTTCTTGGAATATTGTCATTGCAGCTTGTGCTCGCACTCGTAATTATAAAGAGGTTTTTGAACTTTTCAAGCACATGCTTATGGCTCGAATCCATCCAGATAATTATACGTATGTTAGCCTTATAAGTGTGTGTAGTAAGATTTGCGATCTTGCTTTGGGTAGTTCTGTTCATGGTTTCCTCATAAAGATTAATTTCAGTTTTTGTGATGCTTTTGTCTGCAATGTATTGATAGACATGTATGGAAAATGTGGGTGCCTTGGAAGTTCAGTAAAAATCTTTAATAGTATGACAGATAGAAACCTCATCACATGGACGGCTCTAATTTCAGCCCTTGGAATTAACGGTTGTGCCTATGAAGCATTGGAAAGGTTCAAAGAGATGGAATATCTGGGGTTTAGACCCGATAAGGTTGCTTTTATTGCAGCACTTACAGCATGCAGACATGGTGCTTTAGTAAGAGAAGGGATAGAATTGTTTGAGAAAATGAATAGTTATGGTATTGAACCAGAAATGGATCATTATCATTGTTTTGTGGATTTATTGGCGAGAAATGGACATGTTAGGGAAGCAGAGAAAGTAATTTCCAGCATGCCTTTCCCACCTAATCCCTACATATGGCGTAGTTTCCTTGAAGGCTGCAAGAGATATGGTACAGTAGAGGATCAAGTTATGGGAATGTGAACTTAAGGCTTGTAGACTGACAATGAGACATCAGACATGCAAATTGAACTTGTTCAATGAATTATTTTCTCAAATGTTCCTCGTGACTTTCTGACCTTTGAAGTTCATGTCACCTAGCGCATTTATGTCAACAAAAAAAGAAAGATCTCAAAGTGTAAATTTCCAAGGTAGCTGATTGTTTATTTTGGCTGGTGGTGCTGATTTAAGCTCGCATAATGCAGATGGAGGGCAAACAGCATTACGGATTTAGCAAAAGGATTTCTTCTTCCTTTCTTCTCTACTTGATATGGGGTGCCATACTGATCTACTGTCATCATGAAATTTTGTAATATTAAACGATCAGAAGTGGCAAACCTCATATTTTGTGGACAGCATCGAGAGCATGTTCCCTTGAGCACATTCGCACCAACCCAAAACTTGTTATGAATCTACGAACAAAAAATTCATTTTGAGCAATCTTCTCCTGCTTCATCAACAGATGCCAAATATTTCCTTTGATCAAGGTACATGGAGGAAATCTTTCCCGGCCTTTCTTCCATTTTCTTCCCCTGATTATACAGAAAGTCGATTTGAATGAGAATTTTGTGAACATGTTGAAAGTCTACAGAAAGAAAGCAAATTTTGGTAAATTTATTATTGCGTATGATTTTGCTTTGATAGGATTTTATGATATCTGCCTTTTGTGCTCTTGTAAATAGTGAAATCATAAAATGGCACGAAGCAAATTTTACAATTTAGACAGTCTTATAAGCATTGTGATCATGTTAAGAAGAAAGTTTATTGTTTCAACAAAAGATGGTATAAAAAATAAATATATTTAGAAGAAAGATGTGACACCCCTTACCCGTCTACAGTATAGCTGAGCAAGTTATGCCACTCAGTGTGCCGGAGCACCAATTTATGTTTATATTATAATTTATTCCTTTATAATTCATTTATTTTCAATTTTGAGAAATCTGAATTTATCCGCAAATTTTATAGAAAATTCGGCAGAGTGTCGGCTGTAAATTGAAAAAAAACAGTTCTTCTGAACATGTTTAAAAACACTTCTAAAATAATTTTCAAATTCAAACTCCATTATACACATTCAAGTCAATCTCAAAGTCTCAACATTTCATTTTTCAACATACATAATGCAGAAAACCTCAATAATATGAAATTTCATATATTTATATTAATACATAATTACAGGAGTTTATAGTTACAATTCAAGCTAATACAAAATGCAAAATACAAAAGGGTCACTTATAGTCCTAATGTCCTACCATATGCAGTGCAGATGTGAGGTGACTCTGGACCCCGGATGCAGCTCTGAAGGCTCACTCCATCTGATGTCTGCTGGGCTCTCCAGCTAAGTCTCCAGTACCACGCGCTAAGCAATTCTGCTTAGTGGTGACAATATAAAATAATATAAAATAACATAAAATAAAACGAATATGCAGAATATGTATGTTTAAATTTTTTGTAGACTTTACTTCTGATATTATTTGCATTATTATTTGATTAAACTTTGGTAAGGTTTATTATCATTGCCCGAGTAACCCATACTAGTTGGATCGGATCGATAAGCAGTAAGCGCACTGGGTACTAAGTACCTCGGACCATCACACCATCGATCACATTGTGTCTCCCGGTGTGCAACAGAACAACTAATAAGCTGTAATAATGATTAAGGTTAAAACCCACGTATATTAACTCAAATAACATAGCCAAAGGCTATTATTTCACAGAATGGCATGGGAAAGCCATGAAACACAGAATGACATGAAGCCATATGCAGTATTGTTAACAGAACTCTATTGACATGTCAAGCTATCCAAACCAATCATGTTAGGTATACTAGGGCATTTTATACTTTTGAGTTTTACAATTTTTAAATTTCAAGTTTTGGTGTTACTATTCACTTCATTAGTCAACCAAAATGTTGACTTTTGCATAGATAATAGGTACATTGGTTTTAATACTCCCAACATACCACATTTTGCATTTAAAATTTGTTGGTATTGGTTGCCAATACCATTTCTAAGCTTAATGTTAATTAAGCAGAATTTTCAGTTTTCATACTTCATTTTTACTATTCCATTTGTCATTTTTACAGTGGGAATTTGGCAAAATGATCAACATGAAAGTTGTTTCTTATTTTGTCGAATTGAATTTCTTTTTTTGAATCACTCCATTTGGAGTTTTGTAGCTCAAGTTATGGTCCAAAAACCACAACTGGCCGGATTGAAATTTTTCTGAACTGACCATATCTACAGTGCAATGAACAGTGACTGCAACTCACTTGTTGGATAGGTTCTGGTCATAATTTGGGTTAGGTTCTTTCATGAAAGTTGTTGGTCTATATCTCAGCTTGTTGCTAGTAAAATTTCAGGTCAATTGAACCTTTCTACATTGAGTTATGGCCAATGAACAATCACTGTTCATTTGGTCATTCTGCAGAAACAGACTGCAGGTCACCCAGATTTAGGCAAGCTTTTGGTCCACTTGGTTTGGTTTTATGGGCATTGTTTTTTTACTAAAGTTGTGCCATTATGTGTTTAGTTGCATGTCCAATTGGCCTTGCACCAATTGAACCTCTACAATTCAAGTTATGGCTGCCCAAACCTGCTAGACTCATGTCCAATTGTGCAGATCACCAAGGGCAGCCACACTAATCTCAATTCCCACTACACAAACCACTTCATTTCTTGTTTACACATATCCAAATGGTCACTAATTGACCATTAAAACTCACTTTAACCATTACATGATCAAAGTCTCCATTTTATACCCAAACCCTAACACATTATTTTATACCCAAACCCTAACACATTCTATCTCAATTCATGCATTCACTTACCTTTCATCATTCTAAACAATAGGTTAGTATTATGGGCAGCCACAATACCAAATTTATTCAAGGAAAACAATCAAAACCCTACCCTTCACATAGCTACTGAAAATGGGGGTTTACATAATTATCAATTTTATTGAAGTTTCTCTCATTTTCAAGCTCAATTTTTGTCCCTAAACATGCATTTCAAAAAGAAAGCAAGGATTGGTCACTAACCTCTTTGGAACTAAGATTGGGTCTTGCAAAACTTTAGTTTTTCTTCAAAATTTTGCTGCCTAAAGCTTCACCAAGATGAAAGAGCAATTTTTTGTATTGACAATTAGGGTTTTTGGTGGAAGAAAGCTAGGGAAAATCAAGCTTGAAAAAGCTTGTTCATGGAGGGTTAGGGAAGGAGAGTTGACGTCAAGGAGAAGAAGAAGGAAGAGATTCTGATTTTTTTTTTTTCATTTTCAGCTCATTTAGTCTCTTTTATAGAAAGTTATGCCATGTGTCAAGACAAGATTGGTTGGGAGATTTTTAATGACATCATTATGATGTCACAAGTCCATTTTCCTTCATTTACTCTTCATTTCTTGTCTATTTAATTGCAATTAAATTTTTAATAATATTTAATCATATTTTATGTTATATAAATTATTTATTTAACTGGACAAGTTGGTCAAAAATCATCTCTGAAGACGAAATGATCAAAATGCCCTTTCGTTTGGCTTAACGGGTCAAAATTGTCTGTACCGATTGAAAAATTTTTCTAAGTATTTTCTTGGCATTCTAATGCCATAAGAACCTCAATGACCCTTCTCTGGAATCTCAAGAATTATTTTATAATTTTTCCTAAATTTTGTTTTCTTATTAATATTTGAGTTAATTTTTGGTTACTCACTTTAGTTTAAATATTTTTCCGAACGTTCTAGCTGTCCGGACTGACACTGGTCACCGGAACAGTAGACTATACGGACTAGCTAAAATGAGAATGTTACAACTCTTCCCCTCTAATAAAAATTTCATCCTCGAAATTTACCTGATGCAAACAATTGAGGGAACTGTTGCCTCATTATCTCTTCACTTTCCCAAGTTGCCTCTTCAGTGTTGTGGTGCCTCCAAAGCACTTTCACTAGTGGAATTTGTTTATTTCTCAGTTCCTTCACTTCCCGAGCTAGGATTTGTATATGTTCTTCTGTATATGTCAAGTCCGATTGGATTTCAATCTCTTACATGGAAATGACATGCGAAGGGTGGGTCTGAGTGATATCTTCTCAACATAGAAACATGGAATACATTGTGTATTTTATCCAGTTCTGGTAGTAAAACTAGCCGATAAGCCACTGTTCCCACACGTTCAATTACTTCATATGGGCCAATAAACCTAGGGCTTAACTTACCCTTTCTTCCAAATCTCAGTACTTTCTTCCATGGTGAGACTTTGAGAAACACTTTATCACTAACTGCATACTCTATCTCTTTTCTCTTCAGGTCGGCATAAGACTTCTGTCTATCTGAGGCAATCTTCAGGTTAGCTTTAATCATCTTCACTTTTTCCTCAGTCTGTTTCACCAGGTCTGGTCCTACCAGCTTATCTTCGCCCAATTCAGTCCAACACACTGGGGTTCTACATTTCCTCCCATACAGTGCTTCATATTTGGATGCTAGCTTGGTAGCTATTATTGTATGCGAATTCTGCCAGTGGAAGGTATCTATCCTAACTCCCCTCAAACTCAATGACACAACTCCTTAGTATATCCTCCAGGATCTATCACATAATTTACATTGTTACTATCATTTTAATTTATTAATTACGAAAATTCAATTAGTTCTTAGATTTACCTGGATTATTCGTTCTGACTGTCCATCAGTCTGGGGATGAAAAGCCGTGCTAAAGCGGAGTTGTGTGCCCAAGGCTTCTTGCAACTTTTTCCAGAATCTCGATGTAAATCTTGGGTCTCGGTCAGATATGATGGAAAATGGGATTCCATGCAGTCTAATTATCTCATTGATATACAATTCTGCTAGCTTCTCCAGTGAGTAGTCAGTCCTAACTGGCAGAAAATGTGCTGACTTCGTCAATCTATCCACTATCACCCACACTGCATCATGCTTTATTTGGGTGAGAGGTAGACCACTAACAAAATCCATAGTGACCCGGTCCCATTTCCATTCAGGTATACTTATAGGCTGTAGCAATCCTGATGGAACTTGATATTCTGCTTTAACTTGCTGACATGTCAAACACTTAGTCACATAGTCAGCTATATCCCTCTTCATACCAGGCCACCAATAATGAGGCTTCAAATCATTATACATTTTCATGCTTTCCAGGTGCATAGCATAAACACTAGTATGTGCTTCTTTCAGAATATTAGTCTTCAGTTCCCCATCATCTGGTACACACACTCTTCTTCTGTAGTACAAACACCCATCTGCTTTCACCTCATAATCAGTTTCCTTTCCCTCTGGAATTTTACCCACAATGGCCATTAATTTTTCATCTGCCCTCTGCCCATCTTGTATCTGCTGTAGCAGGGTTGGCTTCACTTGTAACTCAGCCAAAATAGCTTTATCCTGAGCTAAGGACAGACACGCATTTAGTGATCTTAAAGTTGTGATGGACTTCTTGCTCAAAGCATCAACAACTACATTTGCCTTCCCAAGATGATAATCTATCACACAATCATAGTCCTTTAGGAACTTAATCCATCGCCTCTGTCTAAGATTGAGCTCCTTCTGGGTTGGCAAATATTTTAGACTCTTGTGGTCTGTATAGATGTAGCATTTTTCACCATATAAATAATGCCTCCACATCTTCAGTGCAAAGATAATTATTGCTAACTCCAGGTCATGAGTAGGGTAGTTCTGTTCATGTGGCCTTAACTGCCTGGAAGCATAGGTGACCACTTTCCCCTCTTACATCAATACACACCCTAGCCGATTATGTGAGGCATCACTGTAGACCACAAAGTCTTTTCCCGATACTGGCTGTGTTAACACTGGTACTTCTGTCAACATAGCCTTCAGCCTCTCAAAACTGGCTTGGCACTTGTCATCCCAGCCAAATTTCACATTATTGTGCAACAACTTAGTCATTGGAGCAGCTATAAGAGAGAACCCCTTCACAAATCTTCTGTAATACCCAGCTAACTTCAAGAAACTTCTGACCTCAGTTGTATTTCTAGGAGGCTTCCACTCCATCAGTGCTTCTATCTTTTTGGGATCCACTCTAATCCCTTTTGCTGATACTATGTATCCAAGGAAGGAGATTTCACTCATCCAGAAGTCACATTTGGACAGCTTAGCATATAGCTTCTTTTCTCGCAGGGTTTGCAGAACAATCCTCAAATGTTCATCATGTTCTTCCCTAGTCTTGGAATACACCTGAATATCATCAATAAAGACCACTATAAACCGATCTAAGTATGGATGGAAGATACAGTTCATAAGGTCCATAAATGCTGTTGGTGCATTTGTTAACCCAAACGGCATCACTAGAAATTCATAGTGCCCATACCGGGTTCTGAATGCAGTTTATGACACATCTGCATTCTTTACCCTCAACTAATGATACACTGATCTGAGATAGATTTTTGAACATACACCAGCTCCCTTTAACTGATCAAACAGATCATCAATTCTGGGCAACAGATATTTATTCTTCACAGTTACTTTATTCAACTGCCGGTAATCAATACACAATCTCAAAGTTCCATCCTTTTTCTTCACAAATAGCATCAGAGCTCCCCATGGTGACACACTGGGGAGTATGAACCCCTTATCAAGCAACTCTAACAATTGAGTTTTTAACTCCCTTAATTCAGTGGGTGCCATCCTATAAGGAGCAATAGAAATGGGTGTTGTACCCGGCATTACCTCAATAGCAAACTCGACTTCTCTTTCTGGTGGTAAATCAGGCAACCCTTCAGGAAATACATCTGGAAAGTCTCTTACTGTGGGTATATCACACTGGTTTGGCTTAGCTTGCCTAGTATCAATCACGTGTGCTAAGTAAGCTTCACAGCCTTTTCTTATCAATCTTCTTGCAACTGTGGCTGAGATAACATTAGACAGGAAATCTGTCCTTTCACCCATAACAGTGATCTCATTACCCTCAGAAGTTTTCAAAGAAATTCTCTTCAATTTGCAATCAACTATTGCCTGATGACGTGACAACCATTCCATACCTAAAATCACGTTAAACTCGTGGAAGGGCAATTCAATTAGGTCTGCCGAGAATTCATACCCCTGAATCCTCAACGGGCAATCTTTATACACTTTATTCACTACCACACTGTGGCCTAGTGGATTTGTGATCAGAATGTCTTGATCACTCTCCTCTACTGGAACTCCCCTCTCTATGGGTAGTTTGATGCAAATGTAGGAATGAGTGGATCCTGGATCCACCAATACATATACAGAAGTGTTGTAGAGGGAAAACGTACCCCTGATGACATCCGGGGCATCTTGCTCCTCCTGAGCTCCGATGGCATAGGCCCTGGCAGGTATTCTAGTGTCTGGCCTCTCAGCTGACTCGGATGCAGGCCTCAGTGATGGACCAGCTGCCTCAGGTTTACCGGGCTTTCTACCCCTTTGTGGTGCAGGAGTAGGTCTGTCAGTTTGTATTGGAGCGACTGTAGTAGTCCTCTTCGGACAATTCTTGGTCTGATATTCTGTCGATCCACACCGTAAGCATGCACCGGTCACTCGCCAACATTCCCCCTTATGCCACTTCGGCGATCGACAAGCGAGAAGATGCGGTGGTCCCTAAACACCGTCCCTGGAGAGCTGCCCATTGATGGTGTGGACTGGCCTCTCCTAGGTGTGAACTGTGGTCTGGGCCTTTGAGACTGGCCCTGACCCTGTGGTGGTCCTGAACTCTGAGCAGGAGGACCCTTACTCTTCTTGCTGGGAGCAGAAAATGTACTGGACTGACTCGGAGCCCTCTTCTACTGTCTTTCCCTTCTATTTTGTTCATTAATTCTGACCCTTTCCACTTTTGATGCTGCATCTACCAGTTTAGAAAAACCCATGATCTACATTGGTGTGATCATGACTTTGATGTTGTCATTGAGCCCTTCTTCAAACCGTCTGCACCTCTCTGCCTCTGTAGGGACTATCTCCCTCCCATGCCGGCTCAGTTTGACAAACTCACGCTCATACTCAGCCACTGACAACTGTCTCTATCTCAGACTGATAAATTCCCTTCTTCGCTCTTCTAAATACACTTTGCTAATATATTTTTTCCTGAACTCTGTGAGGAAGAATTCCCAGGTGATCCGTTCAGGTTGCACCTCACTGGTTACTGTGTCCCACCACTGATATGCATCATCCTGAAGTAGGGACACAACACCCACTAGGTTCTGCTCAGGGGTGCAATTTAGTTGTTTCAGCACTTTGATGGTTCTATCCAACCAGTTTTCTGCGGCCATGGGATCATCCTCCCTCTTCCCAAAAAAGTCCACAGCCCCATGCTTCCTCAATTTCTCTAAATGAGATTTCTGTGGTGCTGGTGGTGGTTGTGGCTGTGGTTGTGGTGGTGGAATTGCCCCCATCATTTGTCGATAAAACTCGGTCATTTGTTAAAATAGTGCAAACTAAGGTTGGGCAGGTGCCTCAGCTACTGGTGGAGCAGATTCTTCCCTGCCCCCAGATTCAGCCCTGGGTGGAGCACAACTCTCCACCTCTTATTCAACTGTTCTTTGCGAAGCAGGATCCATATCCTATTCAAAATAAGAAAACAAACAGATTTACATCAGTGTCACCTCAACACTTACAAATGCAATGCAATGGTATGCACTCTATCTAGGCCCAGAAACGCTTAAACCGATGCTCTGATACCACTAAATGTGACACTCCTTACCTGTCTACAGTATAGCCGAGCAAGTTATGTCACTCAGTGTGCCGGAGCACCAATTTATGTTTCTATTACAATTTATCCCATTATAATTCATTTATTTTTAATTTTGATAAATTTGAATTTATCAGCAAATTTTATAGAAAATCCGACAGAGTGCCGGCTGTAAATTGAAAAAAAAACAGTTCTTCTGAACCTGTTTAAAAACACTTCTAAAATAATTTCCAAATCCAAACTCCATTATACACATTCAAGTCAATCTCAAAGTCTCAACATTTCATTTTTCAACATACATAATGCAGAAAACCTCAATAGTATGAAATTTCATATATTTACATTAATACATAATTATAGAAGTTTATAGTTACAATCCAAACTAATACAAAATGAAAATACAAAAGGGCCACCTATAGTCCTAATGTCCTACTATATGCAGTGCAGATGTCCTACTTGTCTATTTAATTGCAATTAAATTTTTAACAATATTTAATCATATTTTATGTTATATAAATTATTTATTTAACTAGATAAGTTGGCCAAAAATCATCTCTGAAGACGAAATGACCAAAATGCCCTTCGTTTGGCTTAACGGGTTAAAATTGTCTGTACCGATTGAAAAATTTTTTTAAGTATTTCTTGGCATTCTAATGCCATAAGAACCTCAATGACCCTTCTCTGGAATCCCAAGAATTATTTTATAATTTTTCCTAAATTTTTTTTTCTTATTAATATTTGAGTTAATTTTTGGTTCCTCACTTTAGTTTAAATATTTTTCCTAACGTTTTAGCTGTCCGGACCGACACTGGTCACCGGAACAGTAGACTGTATGAACTAGCTAAAATAAGGATGTTACAAAAGACATGTCAGTGTTGATTGAGGATAAGTTCAGAAAAGATGTTTAAAACAGCTTGGCTATCTATTTTGTAGACCTCTATGCTCTGTGTCTTGGTAATTAAGTGGTATTTTGAGGAACGACAAAAGGAAGAATATACTTATCAAACTTTAGTTGTTTCTGGATAAAAAAATGTTCAAAATTAACCTAAAAAAAGCCCTTAAACATTGTATTTTCTTGAAAAATATCTCTGGTTAAGTTGCTAAAACTTATTTGAGCTATTTCATGGATGACAAGCTGTTCAGGACAATGAAATGAATGGTGGAGATGAAGATGAAAACCAGGAAAAAAAAAAAGAACAGAATTGAAAAAGAAAATTTTCATCTGCTTTCTGTGGTAGAGTACCTATAAAAAAACACAGAAAAACTTAATAGATTATCTCCTTTAGCACATAATGTTAATCTAATGACATGGATACGATTAGGTTAGATCTATACATAAACTTTCTTTAGGTTTAAATAATTCTCACTTGCAATGGACTTCTGATCATATCCAACTGTTATTATCAATTTATAATGTGAAATTCTCCTATCCTGTTTGCCTTGTACCTCTGCCAATAGTGTTTTTTTTTTCTTGTGTGGATTTTCTTGAGATTCTCCACCTCTCCTTGCATGAAAAGTCTGGGAATGTTAATGAGAAAAATTACTTGTATATATATATATATAACTGATGAATGTTTTATTATTATTATTATTATATTTGAATGTCCCCTGACCATTTGGAAAGGGAGACTGCAAATACTTTATGCCCCTGAGGCGATTAATCTGGATGTGGCAAATTGGCTGGGGGAAAAAAAAATAAAGCTTCATTGGTTCCAAGAAGAATTATTTTTGTCCTTCCCTTTTCTTCTGACTTCCATGAAGTTTGTTGAACTTAACATGTGCTGCACCATTGGTAAATGATATATAATCCTTAGAGATGAGAATAGTGGGAGGCAAGTGAGGTTGAATCAGTTCATGCACCGTGGAGATTATACGTTCAAAAACTGGCTAATCTGTTGCTCAAGGAGAGAGAGACTAGTTGGAGACAATTCCCTTATAATTTTTGTTAATCACCGTCCAAGAAATGGTCCATTAAGGCAGAAATGGTGACTAAGCTGTCAGAACTTAGAATTAGTTTCATTGGTGCGTAGAGACATTACTCTTGCTGAAGAAAGAATCAATCCAAAGGAGATGAGTGTCATTTTTTTTTTTTTGTGGTTTAAAGCTAATTAATGGAGACCACGACCACAAGCACAACCTTGAAGAAAAACTCCAAATATAAAGAGGAGAGAACTTTCTGCATATTATACCTAGGGTACTAGTCTAACTTGTCCTCTTCTGAGGAGCGCCCATTGTGAAATTTATCATATATTCATAAAGCCAAGGCAAAAAAACAAAAAAAAAAAATGTAGTGACTCATTTTATGTCCACTAGCACTCATACGACCAGCTATGTTATATGGTAGTGAGTGTTGAGCACTGAAAGAGTCGTATATATATAAGAGTTGCAGAGATGAGAATGTTAAGGTGGATGGGTGGCCATACTAGACTAGATAAAGTCCGTAATGAGAGTATTAGAGAAAATGTAGGAGTTGTGCCAATTGAAGATAAGTTGAGAGAAGGGAGATTGAGGTGGTTTGGTCATGTGAAGCATAGACATACGGAGGCTCCAGTTAGACAAGTAGAGCACATTATAGAAAGAAAAAAAGGTAGACCTAAATTGACTTGGAGGAGAGTAATACAACATAACGCATTACACATCTGTGAACTATTCAAACTAGCTGGGTTTGCTATACATGCATATATAGATATTTTCTTCCTATTCAGTTCTATTTAGAGTCTATTCTAGGAGCTATTGTATTAATCCTGAGTCCTAAAACTGCTTGCTCGCTTTCTGTTAGCTTCTTTCACTGCTTTTGAAATAAACTTGATATATATCTAACATTAGATGGGTAACCCAATTCGTAAACAGGTTTTGGTTGTGTTCATGATTGTGTTGATGATGATACTTGTGATGAGGTCTGAGGCAAGAGAGCTTGATAGCGGCCTTCTTTTACACAAAATGGGATACACTGAATCAAAACTGGAGTATCACTGGAGGATTTCTAAGCTAAATTCATATACTGATAGAGTGTCACCTGGAGGACCGGATCCTGAGCATCACTCTCATTTTCCAGGAAAGCCTTGACGTCTTAATATATGTAAGATGCAGCACCTATATATACTTAAGTGTATTTTTGGTTGCTTATGTTTCCTGTCTTTTGAATAAATATATGTATGCTGCTTGGCCTACTGCTATATACGTGTGACACTAAAATAAAAGCTATTGTAGAATGTAGAAAACTGCAACCAAGAAGTTTCACCTGCACGTTGTAAGAGGGGCTTGTCTCATATATATCTTGCAATGAATGAAATATATATTTTTCTCAAGAATGTGTTATACATGCTTCTTCTGTCTTCTTTAGCTATCACTGGTTATATATTTTGCAAGAGAGAATACAACAATTCTTGGAGAGCCTAAGGGGGTATCTATTAGAAGGCTTAAAAGGTTACAAAGAGTTTACCAAAATGTGAAATAAGAGGTAAAGAAAAAATATTTTGTTTAAAAAATAACATGCACATAAATATTTTGTATATTAAGTTGTAATTGAGAGATTATTATGTGCTCTGATGCACATATTTCTTCACTTATAAGATATAAGACTTTGCTTTTTAATTCAGAAAATAATTATTATTATGTATTTATGAGGAGCACTTTCTTTTAGTGTTCTGGTGTATGCTAAAATTTTTTGTTGTAATTAAATATTTATTCATATAATCTATTTTATGATATAATACACAATATAAATATATATTTATTTATTATTTTTTACATAAAACTAAATAAATTACATATTTATTCGCCTAAAGAAAAAAAAAAGAATGTGACACGATTTAAGCTTTAAGCCCAGCCAACTAATTTCATTTCTAAATATATTTAATAATATAGTTTTAAATTATTTTTTAATAGTTTTAAGTAACGCTTCTAAACTTATATTTTTTCAATCCAACAAGCAGAATAAATCATCAAATTTGAGCCTGGATTCGCGACATAACATCATCCCAATTTAAACCGCCCAAACTAAGCCCAACACAAATCAAATCCACCAACCCCTACGCTACATCCCCGGCGACTAGATCCACGCGCCCCCTGGGCAAACTCTTCAAAATCCCATAATCAGAGTTGAGAAATTTTTAAAAAATTATTAATTATATTTGTTCCATGCATATCTTTTTTTTTTTCATAATTATGCAAAATTTATTTTATATATTATAAGAGTAATTTATTTTTTTATAAAAAAAATATTATTTCTTAATATTTTTAATATATTTAATAATTAATTAAAATTTTTTAATTATTTTATAATAATAAAATAATAAAAAATATTATTTAATAATTTTTATTTTTATGAAATTTATTTATATTATTTTATATAAAATTACGATTTTATTTTATAATTTCTCCTAAAGCTCACGCCCACGTGGAGCTGACGCACAGCACTCTCTCCTCGCTGATGGGTCATTGTGTGCCACGCACTATTGCCACACGTGAGTCCAACGCAGGTGATATTTGTCATGATACTTCGCGAACACGACTCCTTTATACACGAATGCATGCGAACCGTACACCTGTGATGAGAGAGTGAGGTAGAGGGAGAAATTTAGAGAGAGAAATAAGCTTTAGAGAGAGAAAGTTTTTTCTAGAGTGAGAGCGGAGGAGCCAAAAAGGAGATCTGATCGAATCGTGAGAGAGAAAGGTAAACGAGCACGAAACCCTAACCCTACTGTTTCTTCCAATCCCGAATCCTCTCCTTCTCTATGTGTTCCTGTATATAGAGACATGTATGTGTAGATAGTTCTTTGTGTGTGTTGGTACAGATTTAGATTAGAGTAGATCGATAAAAGTTGGAGCTTGCTGTTAGGTTTTTGTTTGTGTTTTGTGTTTTGCCCTAATTGAATTCTGATTCTAGGGCAAAATTAGGGTTTTTGTGGCTGGTTATAAAGGGACTCGAAAAACCCTAGTTTTGGACCAGTCTTGTGATTCGGTTTGTGTGGATAAAAAAGAAATTAGGGTTTTGGAGTTACATGTATGGCTTCGGGGACTATAGTTGGAGAGGGAGGTGGAAATGATGGAGCTAGAGAGAAACAGAGGTTTACAGAGAGTAAAGTTTATACAAGAAAAGCTTTTAAAGGGCCCAAGAAGAACATCAACAACCTCACCACCACCACCACCACCACCACCACCACCACCAATAACAACAACACCATAAACGCTCCCAACTCCACAATATCCACCACCGCAACTGCAGCCGACGACAACAACAACAACAACAACAATAGCAGCAGCAACGACAATAACAACGACAAGAACATTGAGAATAACTCCATCCAAGTGCCGGAATCTCAAACACCAGCTTTAGAAGACACAAATTCGGCCCAGCAACAGCCCATTTCTCGCCTGGATGCCAACTCGGACGATTCTTCTAGCCTCAATAGGCATCAAGGAACGCCAGCTGTGGCCCCAAGTGGTCCGGAACTGACTGCTGGCAATGGGGTAGTGAAGCGAGGTTTGGACAATAAGGTAAAGATAAATTTGGCGTCCAAGTCTAAGCAGGAGATGAGAGATCTCAGGAGGAAGCTCGAGAGTGAACTTGATATGGTAAGGAGTTTGGTGAAAAGGATTGAGGCCAAGGAAGTGCAGCTTGGTGTTGGTGGGTATGGTAATTCTCGATTGTCTCTGACTGAGGTTGATAATGGATTGAAGAGGGTAAATTCGGAGGTGGGCTCAGTGGGTGCTCCTCGTGAGATTACTACTCCTATTCTTACTCCTACTCCTAGGCAGTCTAGGCCTTTGAATCAGCTTAGCATATCAGTGTTGGAGAATAGCCAGGGTCCTGGTGAGACCGTGGAGAAAGAGAAAAGGACACCAAAGGCAAATCAGTTTTATAGGAATTCAGAGTTTTTGCTTGCAAAAGACAAGTTTCCACCAGCAGAGAGTAACAAGAAGTTGAAATTGAATGGAAAGAAGCAAGGGGGAGGGGAATTGGGATTTGGGTTTGGGACGGGTTCCAAGGTTTTCAAGAATTGTAATGCTTTGCTTGAGAAATTGATGAAACATAGGCATGGTTGGGTGTTTAATACTCCTGTTGATGTAAAGACTCTTGGTTTGCATGATTACTATGCTATTATTAAGCATCCTATGGACTTGGGTACTGTGAAGACAAGGCTGAACAAGAATTGGTACAAGTCGCCTGAAGAGTTTGCAGAGGATGTGAGACTAACATTTCATAACGCTTTGAAGTATAATCCAAAGGGGCAAGATGTTCACATAATGGCGGAGGTGCTACTGAAGATGTTTGAGGAAAGGTGGGCTGTTATAAAGTCAGATTATGATCGTGAGTTGAGGTTTGCTGCCAGTTATGAGCTGGGTATTCCTACACCAACATCAAGAAAGACTCATCCGCTGCCACCCCCTCCTCTTTATATGCGGAGGATTTTGGATAGATCAGAATCAATGACCTATCCTCCTGGCGATCTTAGACCGAAATCTATTAGTACAACTCCTTCAGGAAGGACCCCTGCTCCAAAAAAGCCTAAGGCAAAGGATCCACACAAGAGGGACATGACTTATGAGGAGAAGCAGAAGCTTAGCACAAACCTCCAGAGCTTACCTTCAGAGAAGCTGGACAATATTATCCAGATAATAAAGAAGAGGAATTCATCACTTTGCCAACATGATGATGAAATTGAAGTGGACATTGATAGTGTTGATACGGAGACTCTTTGGGAACTGGATAGGTTTGTTACCAACTACAAGAAGAGTTTAAGCAAGAACAAGAGAAAAGCTGAACTTGCAATTCAAGCAAGAGCAGATGCTGAGCAGAATGTCCGGGAGAAGGTAAGGGCTTTAATAATTTTTCTGATGTTTAAGCTTACTCTTCATGAAGAAGGTACAATTGCCGAATGGATTGTTATTTTCTGGCTTTGCAGATAACAGCACCAGTTGTGGCAGAGGCACCACTGGAAACCAAAACAGGTGCAGATCTGTAGATCACGATAACTGATAGCATATATATATATATATAATTGAATATTTATTTGAATATCTTTTTCATCTTCTATTAGCAGATGAAGGGAATGTTTCCACCTCGTCACCTGTTCAAGTAGAGAAACAGGGAGATAATGGAACTAGGTCAAGTAGTTCTAGCAGCTCTAGCAGTGATTCTGGATCTTCTTCAAGTGGTATGGCAATAAATTTATTGTTTTGTAGTTTGCCTGTTTTCTCCCACATGTGAGAATGGTGTTCTTTAGTAAAATTCAGTGTTTTGCTAAAGTGTCACCGTTTATCTTTTTTATTTTTTATTTATTTATTTTTTGTGTGTGTGTGTGTGTGTGTGTGATATTGCAGATTCTGATAGTGACAGCTCCTCAGCATCTGGATCTGATGTAGGGCATTAACAGAGGAGTCGTGTAGTTATGGTAGGTTTATTTCCTTTTCTGGCTTTCCTCAATTTTAAAATTTTGTGTGAATCATGTATTTATGAAATACGCTCAATGATGTGTATCTGCTAGCTTGCCCTTTTTTTGGTCTTACTAGTTCTTGTGCATTTGCTAGACTGCATTGGACATCTGAGGAATGGTTATTTTTTTGGTTGCGAGGACATAAGCATGGCTGATTAATGGTCACAGGAGATGATTACTTTGATTTTGGTGTATTTTTTAATCCTTATAATTGGATTTATGCACTGTGTAGTTGAGTTAAAAAAAAAAATTGCTGCACATCAAATCATTTTTTTGAGTTATTTCTACTGTATACCGGCCCTGTAAGCAAGAACATGATTGTATAAATGTGTAGTTAGGTGGGTGATTGGGTCTTTGCTGCTCTAGAAAGCATGTATTTGTTTATCTATGGCAAGCTGGTTCAAAATTTTGATTCATGTGCATGGGTTCCATCTATAAATGTGGATGCCTTGTAAATTGAGCACATAATATCTATGATTTTAATGATGATCGAGAGAAAACAAATTGGGTCATTTTATGAAAATGGGGTTTATAGGCAATGTGATGTCTTACAAATGGGAAGTTATTTCTGTATGATAGAGGATTTGTGCCCCATCAATTGATGAATCCTGTATAACTAGGCATTAGCCATAGAGAGGGTAGAAAGTAAGGGGATATTGGCAATAACTATTTTGGTTAAAAAACACTATGATATTGTGGATGTTATATTAATCACTTGTAAGTGAACTACTGAGGTGCCATGGTTATAAATTAAACTGTTTTTTTCCCCGTCTAAAATGGATCAAGATAATTGAAAAAAGTCGTATGTGATTTTGGGATTTTTGTGGGAGATCATATTCATTAGTGAATATAAAATGATTGATATTAGGAGTTATCAAGTGTCTATGATCATTGGGGCCTTCTTGCAAATGCCTGACATGGTTTCTTACTTTCATTCTTTTGAAAATGATGTATTTTTTGGAAAAGCATTTACTAACATATTAGGATAAATAAATTTTCAGGTTAGATTTCTTACCCTTTTTTTAATGAAAAATCTTTATTTCTGGCCTTGAAAATGTTTAACTGTTGGACGTTTATGGGTAAAGCAGTTTCTGATTCTACGTTTGGGACTTCTGCTCTAGATAATAGAAGTTAAAATTATCTTTTATAGCTAGCTAGTTGCACCATTAATTCTGTTCACCTTAATAGTGGCTTTTTCATTCCGTTTTCTTCTATTAAAAACCTCTTTTTCTTCCCAAATTATCTGTAGTCATTTTGGCATTTTCTTGTCTGATTAAAGTTTTTATAACCTTTTGGTCTTGACTTAGTGTCTCTTCAGAATTTGTTTCAATCATTGTGGGTTGGGAGGGCAACTCTTTCCAACTTGTGATCTCAGTATTCTAGCTGGGTTATGTTTGATATGATTCTCTTTTGGTTGTTACTGTAGAGTGCAAGTGTGAATGCTATCTTGTATATATGTTAAAAGGCCTCATGTCAACAATTTGTGTGTCAAAATTTAATCCAAAGTTGACCTGCAAGCTTTCTGATTCTTGATCTCACTGGCACACTTGAGGCTTTCTTTGTCCTCCATTTATTAGGGCAGGCACCTTATACTTCTTTTGGGTGATGGGTGTGCAATGATAATCAGTATACAATTGTTCAGGAGAAAGAGAGCATTAGTTTAGATTTGGCAAATTCTACAGTTTGGTTTAATTTCATGGTTGGATTTCTACATGCAGTATAAAAACCATTTTTTTGCGTAACTAATTTTTTGAGGGTGGTGAGTATTTTTGAAAAGTGTTGCTTAAGTCAGAGCAAGGAGTACAAGAGAATAAGTTTCGGTGCACGTCAACATTGAAATTACAAGAGAAAAGGAAGAAGAGAGGAGGGGGATGGGGGAGGGAGGTGTTGTCACTATATGTGCAGTGAAGAATAGGTTGTCGGATTAAGCATGTACCAGTGAGATGCTTCCTTTATTTATATTTTCAGGGCAGATTTAAGACACAAAAGTTGGTTGCAATCTCATCTTATGACATGCATTAGTCAGAGTTGTGCACACTGCATGGTGTATTCTTGGTGGCTTCTGGATTAGTTTGGGGCCATGGCATAATAACATGTCAAAAATATGCTACATTATCTCATACTCTTTCTATAGCATAAGTGTAGGCTAGGTACAATGTTTTGAACAAGGTAGTAGGCAGTTGAAGGTTGAACTCTCTTGAGAAGAAATATTCTTTTATGGTTTTCAGATTCTGATCTTCTGAAACTGGAATAGAGATTACCATAGTGTTCATAGATGAATACAACTGGAATGCACAAAGACATATTGTTCATTAAAATTATTTATCATTAACATAAAATGAAACTAAGTAAAATGATAAATGGTGGTATATATTGGTTAATGTAGATTCTTTCTGGGAGTTTTTTTTCCCTACTTTTTGTATTTGGCCTTTATGAAATTTTTGGAATAAGTGCTTTTCTCCTTCCATTTAGTAAATTAGTTGGTGTTTAATTTTAAAAGATAGTTGGATTTTATTCCTAAATTTCAGTATGATCACTGAAATTTACTTTGTACAAGCAGAATCACTCAACCTTGATTTTGTTTCATATTTGACACATTTGCTAAATTTTGATGGAGATTCAGTCAAATTTTTTTATGTGATGACCAAGTGCTACAACCCTATAGCATGCAGAAGTATGTTGGATAACTTTTACTTCGGTTTGTTATGATGTCCAAAATATGGTTGAAACTTTATCAAAATCTAGGCAATGACTTTTGTCACAAAATGAAGTCAAGCGAGCTGAAAGATCTCGTGGGATTGTGTGTTGATGCTTACAGTGGCAAGTGTAGTTTTAGAACATTCTTTTTGATAATTAGCAGAATGACCTGTTTAAATACTCAAATGTCCTGTGAATGTTCTTATCAGAATCTTCTCTTCATTAAAATGTAGAATGCAATGTCAACTGCAGTATTCACATGCCTGTTAAATCAGTTGAGCAGTTATGTGAAATAATAGACAGGATCTCTGATCATAACCCCTTTCCATTTTGTGTTATATTGTTATTTATCTGAGCAAGGTACCTCTGCTTTTTAGCATCAAGTTGGTGACTACTGTATTGACTGTGTTGATCTGAAGGTTGTGAACTAAAAGCAACATCCTAATTGAACTATCCTCCTGTTTCAGATCCCAGAAAAATTAGAGTAGTTGGCAAACTGATATCAATTCATGAATTTCCCCAAGGAATCTGCTTTTGCTGTACAGTAGAGAAGTTCTTGATAGTCATACCAGCAATTATCCTGGCAGTGCAGAGAGAAGGGGGTTTGTATCTCGGCATAATTGAGACCGATTCCTTGAATCTACAAGTGGCTTATTTTGTCTAGTGAGAAATTTGTATAATATTTGGGTAGAATGTGATGATGATTAGAAACAGCAGATGGTTTGTTTTCTGTAGCACGTGTACATGGCTAACTACTGCTACTCATCTTAGTTTCAGTAACATTGTTGTTGATTTTCTCCTTGCAGATTGAGGATTCTTTGGTGTTATACAAAAGGTAATCTGTAATCAGAGTTCTTGAAGTGATAGATAACAATATTGCTTCATCAGAAATAGTTCTTCCAAGGCCATTTACTCATTTGCATATATGCCACTTTCTAGTCTCTAGTATCACACTGTATTTGGGATCTTGCCCTCTGTGGATATCCTGTGTCATTTATCTTGTGGATCAAACATTTTTCTTTGGAAAATTTTAAAAAGTTTAGGAATTGAATTTTGACTCGTTGTATCATAAGATAGGTATTCAATCATTGAGAGCTATTAGTGGTGTGTGTAAATGGTTAGATTGGGTAATTGAAATTATAGGAAAGTAAGAATGGAGCTGAATCGAACAAATGGAATCAAGTTGAATAAATTGCTTTGATTCAAATTTTGTCAATTTCATAAAGTACGTATCCTTGTGTAAGTTGATGTTATAAATTAATAATCTGTTTTGTGAAAAATATATTTTTTTATTTTTTAAAATATTTTTTTTTACATTTTTTAGTTTTAGTAATATGTATATATGTATTATTGGTTTAATTAAATATTTTTTATGGAATGAAAATGTTCTCATTATATCTCGTGAAACAAACAAAAACAAGTGAAGTTGTACCGTGGATGGCAACATTGGCAACTGGATTAACAATCTTTTCACTTTTGAGACATCGATTGTTTGCAAGCTTTGAACGGCTTGTAAAGAAACCTTTACAAATGAAAAAAAAAAAAAAAATTGCAAAGAGCCAAGTTTTTTTTTTTTTTTTTTAAATGAGAGAATATGTGTAAATGGACTGAAATTATGAAAATTTTAATAGAATTTTTATTTTATATAAATTTTATATATTTACATTTAACAGTTGATATGAACTGCGTGACGCTAAGCAGACGGGAAAGGTGGCATGAAACGTCAATGAGGAGAAGTGGGTCATGCATCGATATTCCATTTGAATGGGTACTGTGATTTGGATGTGTAATAATCTTAGAAAAAATAAAGAGAAAATGCAACATAATGATTTGGTCAATGGAATAAATGGAAAGGGAAAGGAAAACGTTCAATCTGCGTTGCGCCCCGAGATCAATGAGTATCCCTGGAAATTACTTCATCTAAATGTGAATTTATTATTGTTTTAATATTTAAATATGGAGTTAATTGTAAAAATATTTTGAAATTTGATAATTTTTATAATTAAATTTTAAAAAATTTATATAATTATCGATTAAATCACTGAAATATAAATATAATTTAGTGAAAAGTGTAATTAAAATGATATATTAATTAATAATATGTAAAACATAGTTGAATTGTTAATATTGATAATAAAAAAATTTTTAAAAATGAAATAATTTATTTAAATAAAGAGTTGACTATGCAGAGAAGGAAAATTTTGATTTTATTTTATTTGGTTCTATTTTTAAGGTTTATGTTTTCATGTATATGTATAATAATAATGAACAAGTTTTGTTAATGTTGGCTTGGATATGTAGGTTGATTAGAATGGGATAAGTTAATTATATTTGCACAATAAAATTTGACTTGTAATGTATGATTTATTGAAATATACTAATAATTTATTAACGATTGGTTAATTTAAAATATTAATAAAATGTAAGGATTTAATTAATAATTATGTAAATTTTAGAATTTAAGTATAAAAATTAACAAATTATTTTTTTGGCTAATAGCATAAATTTAGAATTTTTTATGTGACTTTTTTAATGATAATATGACAACTGACGTGAAATTTTATCAAGTGTATTAATAATTTTTTGACAATCGAAATCAATATAAGATATTAATTAAATATAAAGGTTTAATTAATAATTATATAAATTTTAAAATTTAATTATAAAAATTACTAAATTTCATATTTTTTTTAATAATTATCATTGCCACCTTAATTAAAGGGTGAAAATGGAGTGACAACAACTAAATCTATCAATAAAAATAAATCTAATAATTTATTTGTTAAAATTCATTAACAAAGATAGATTTGAGTAAGTATGTTAATAAAAAATAATAAAATAAAATTTTTAAATAATTAATAATATTTAGATTTTCTAAAAAAATACATATAATATAAGTTTTAACTCATATAATATTAATAACTATTAAATTAAATATTTATATTAAAATATATCAAAATTAATTAAAAAATATATATAAAATACATAAATTTAAATAAAAAATTTTAATCTAACAATTAATAAATTCATTTTTATATCAATTCAAATTCTCTATATTCACATCCTTTCTAATATGTATATATATATATATTTTTTGCTCTAAAACTTAACATTGAATAAGACTTTACTCAATTTAAACATATAATAATTTAACAATATAAAATACATGAGGATGAATTTTTTTATGATTTTTTCATTCATTGTTTTGAGAAAACTTTTATAATATGTTTTATTGAAAAGGAAAATTATATTATTGAGATTTAAATTACCTTTACTCTTATGTTAAGCTAAGGAAAAAAAAATAGTGAATATATTTTTTTTAATTTTTTTTAACTGTGGTAAAAAAAAAAATTGAGAATAAAAAAGAAAAAATGCTGGTGTTTAACTTGCTGCAATTAACAGGGCCACACATCGCGGCAAAAGAGGATGCAAATGCACGCGCTCAAACTCAAGTTCATGCTCTCTCCAGCTCTGATAAGTTTCTCCTCTCTCCCCCGTTTTTTCTTCAAAACTAAACCCTTTTCTTCTTCTGCTTCCGCGGAGTTTTCACCATGGTCCGGTCTACAAGCCTGGCGGGAAAGCCCGCTCAACGAGAACCGGATTTGGGGACCCAATGGCCCGGAACCTTCGTCACTATCACCTCCCTCTTCAATTTGCTTTAATGATTATGGATTGGATTCTGCTTCCTCTCTTGCCGAGCTTGGTGCTTTGGTTCTTTCCACTAGCGATCCCCTCACAAAATCCAATCTTTCTCATCTCGCTTTCTCCAGGTGGCGCAACGAGAAGCTTCCCATTGGGGCCTATGTTCCGCCTGCTAAACCTGCTCGCCCTCGTAAACCCGAATTGGTTCGTTCTTCACAGTCAACTTGTTGGAATTTGTTCTTTTATGGATATGGTTGTTTGATACTTCTCATTTCTTGCGCTTATTGTTATGTTCTGATGTTCTTTTAATAGGGTCTCAAAAAGTGTTTATCATTCATGTATGGCTTACTTACATGCCATCCATTAAAGTCATTTTTGTTACCTTGAAGGCTTGAACTTAAGATAGCATCAACGAGTATCGTTTTTGACGGTCCTGCAATGGAGGCACGGCTTTTAGTATGGGTAGTTTATTTTGATGGGATTTATTCTTTTAATTTTTCTGTTGTATTTGTCCCTTTTTACATTTCAAATCATCAAAGTTCAAGTTTTGGAAATTTTGTGGTTCAGCTATGGCTAATATATTAATTCAATTTTAAGTGATTTGGTGATGTGGGTGCTACTATTGCTTATTCTATGGAGAGAATGATTTGGTGATGTGGCTTACTGCTTTTTTCTTTATTCATTACATTTAACCTTGTTGGCATCTAGAGTTGATTTTCGATGAATCCCCTTCATTATTGATGTGGTAGTTAGATATTCACGTGTTCATCTCTTGCCTATATTTGTGGCATTTAGGTTTCCCCAAAGGAAATTCCGGCCCCAAAAGATTCTGGCTTACCTCTAAATGCATATATGCTCCACAATCTTGCTCATGTGGAGCTCAATGCAATTGATTTGGCATGGGATACAGTTGTTCGATTTTCACCTTTTAGTGAGACTCTGGGAGAAGGATTCTTTGCTGACTTTGCACATGTTGCTGATGATGAGAGTCGCCATTTCGCATGGTGCTCTCAGAGACTTGCTGAGCTTGGTTTCAAGTGAGGGGAATTATTGCATTGCTTTAAGTATTAAACTAATTGTTCCTTGGTCTTTGGATTGAGCAATTAAAATTTCCATTCTAATTAGGTATGGAGATATGCCTGCTCATAATTTGTTGTGGAGGGAATGTGAAAAATCGTCTGACAATGTTGCTGCACGATTGGCTGCAATCCCACTTGTCCAGGTAATATTTTGATATGTATGTATATTTTCTAGATCTTAGTTATCTGGCTATTTGTAAAATATGAGCCTGCACTATGCAGGGACTATGGTATGTAGCTAATATGTCATTGCATGATGGTCCTTTATTCCACCTTAAGCCTTAAGGCTTACTATCCAAATAGCTATATATTGTTTGCTGGTGTCAAGCAAAAGAAGCATATGAATCATTGAAAAAATATTCTATGTTTGTCACTGTTGGTTGGGGAAAAGGTGCAGACTACTAATAAAATTTTCAAAGGAGTAATAATTATCGTCCGAGAAGCATAACGTGAAACCTATTGACAGAGTGAAACCTGGTATTTATAGTATAGACAAGCCGAAATAGTAGGGAACTTCAGTAGTTCCCCACACATATGGTGTCCACTAACCAAAATAAAACTCATTCCAATTTCTTCAAGCTTATTCATCAGTAATTTGGCTCCTGGTGATTTGTTCAGATCTCTCAAATTTGAGGAATCACGTAGGAAATTTGGTGTTAAACCACTTCTGATTTCTGCAAGAGAGGGGAAAAGTTGTGGAAGAAAAGAAAGAGAAGTGCAGCAATTGGGGATGTGGTGGTGGGGGTTGGTGTGTTGGTGGCTAGACTTCCCTCTTCTATTTGTGAATTGATTGAACTTCAATTCCATGTGTTAGTTTCATATGGTTGTAGACCATGAAAAGATCTATTCCTTCAATTTTTTTTCTTGCTTTGAGTTGCATTTTGGCTCTGATTACTACTGTTAACATCACATCTATTCTTCTCTAGTGGGTCAGAGGATTCCTGCTATTTTTAAGACTAAGAAACTTGTGATACATGAAAAGAGGAAAGCCAAATCAAAAGGTATAGTGCTCAGGCAGTTTGGCTTTTTCACACTCTAAGAACACCCATTTTCCTAAGATCTTGTACACTGTTAGGGAGATTTGAAATCTCAAAACATTTGACTATGATATGTTAACTGTTGGCACCAAAGCACCAGGCAGGGATTTCTGGCCTATCATCATTTCTTGGTAGAGATGTTACCTGAAGTCTAGTAAAGTGAAGGGAAAGAAAAAGGAAAGAAAAGAATGAGCTTGAGACGATCATGGAATGCATGATAATCACATGCAGACCAATGAGCTCTACTTTTTTTTTATTTATTTAATATTTTTTGGGGCTGCATGACATCTTAGTCCAGATAGATTTGTATTTAAATTTTTTTTTTTTTTGGGGGTTGTAGACTTAAAGTTGGGTCAGGAAATTTTCTGCGCTATAGATCCTTGGCACTGAGTTGTGATGATGCTAAATTTACTGACCTATATTCAAATTGGACTTCTCTGGCAATGCTTGTCTGAGGGTGCTTCATAGCAGCCTTTTCTTTGGGGACTTAGACATTATTGTGAATACACTCTCTCAGCTTCTGAATTGTAAATATATAAATAGATATATTAGACATTTATATGTGATGAAAATTTCAGTATTTTTTTCTTTTGTTATTGATTTAGGAGGCAAGAGGACTTGATGCTGGGCCAAGGCTAGTGAAAAGGTTAATTGGTTTTGGAGACTCTAAAACATCTAAAGTTGTGGCTAGAATTGCTGATGAGGAAGTTGCGCATGTAGCTGTCGGTGTATACTGGTTTGTCTTTGTCTGTCAGAAAATGGGCTGTGCCCCTTGTTCTACTTTTAAAGGTATTGGCAGCCCTTCTCACATTTTATTTTATGTAGTCAGTTATGCAGTACATATTTTTACTCCCTCACAGGGCAAGCAAAATATTTATTTGCAAAATTTAAAAATTTTTGGGGATATGCCTGCAGACTTGTTGAGAGACTACAATGTGGAATTGAAAGGGCCCTTTAATTATTCAGCTAGAGATGAAGCTGGGATTCCCCGTGACTGGTAAGAACAGTTGTACCTTGGTGATTGCTCAGGTTGAAGTGAGAAAATGTGTTCAAGATTTGATTCCTAATCTATAATCCATTGACTTGTTTCCTTGGCAATAAGATGGAAAATCGTTCTTTTAAATCTGCATGTAAAATTAGTTTATTTCAGTGAACTTATTGTATTATCTGCTGTGTAGGTATGATCCATCTTTTACAAATAAACAAGACAACAATGAGAAGAAGGGTACAAATGAGCAGCTCTCTGTGGTATGTGATTGGGATCTCTTTCTCTCTCTCTTGTTCTCTATCTCACATGCGCACAAAAATTATGAAATGCAACTTCTTGGGAGACTGAATTATCTTGTCAAGGGAAGATATATGATGTAAAACATTGGCTAACATTACACCCTGTAATTTACAGGTTTATGAGAGACTTGCTTCTATCATCTCTATGGAGTGTGAAAATGCAAGTATGAATAAGCCCCCAGGTTGATACTTATTTACTATAGCAGCTTACACTCTAGATGTTATACTGGTAAGTGAAGTGTCATGCAAAATTTCCAATCTGGTTGGCATTTCAACCATTTTGTCCATGGGTAACAATTTGAGCCCTAGTGCTGTACTCTCACTCTCTAACCAGTAACTTGAGGCATATCATTGTGAATTGGAAATTGGAACTACATTCTCATTTATATTGAGGCCCTGCGCTTAAGCTTTCCAGCTTCCATAGAAGTCTACTGAACTTGGTGGCATTGGACTATTTTTACTTCATTACCAGGTGTGGCCTGTATGATCTGTGAAAGTAGAGGAATGGTGTATTTGAGTGTATTCAATATAATTAATTATCCATAACATGTAATTAAGTGGCTCCTCTCCGAATCCAATGACACAGAACTGAGCAGCACCATAAAAGGAGCAAGTTAGATGTAAATGTTTCTTTGATCTGAATTTATTTTTTCATGTTGTTAATATAACACATGCTTCCAGTTTACGCATTGCCCTATCAAATTGGTGAGGATTTTGCGTGTGGTAAAAATGCTGGTTACTTAACGTTCTTGCAGGCCTTCCTTGCCTTCTACTTTACAAAAAAAGTTGCAAATTTGAAAACTATAAGCAATTACTGGAGATTTTTTTTTTCATTCCTTTATGGTGGGCTCCCTTAAAAAAAAAAAAAAATTTTTAAATAAAACTATGGTATATACAATTGTTATAGTATTACCCTACTCGTTAGGAATTTTTCATTGTATGGGATTTATATAATCAATGATTTTATTGTAAGTATTGTACATACATCAATTTTATTGGATAAATTTTTCTAGTTAAGGGTGGCTATAGCAGAATTGGAAGTTTCCCTTAGAATTTAAGGGATTTGAAATTAGAATATAAGATTTTTTAGATTTCTATTTTTATGTTTACTCTGACTTTGATTAAATATAATGGTTGAATTTTTATTTTAAGATTTTTTTTAAAAAAAAGAAAATTTGGGTTTGCTCATTAGTCAGGATTTGATTATGTTTAAGACCATCTTGATTTCAGTGTAGAAGAGTTCAAATTGGACTAATTCAATTTTAATTTTATTTTGAATTAAATTGATTTGATTTTGATTTTAAACTAAATTAAATTAATGAAAAATTATTAAAATATATCTGTGAAAGAAATTTTGGTCTAATAATAAAATCAGATAAGATTAAGGTTTCAAGCATCTATTTTAATTTTAATTAATATTATTATAATAAAAAATAAAATTTATACTTTTATTTTTGATAAAAAAAAAAGAAAAAGTGAGTAGAATATATATATATATATATATATATATATATGTTTAATGAGCTTATGGAAGTAAAATAAAGGCAAGTGAGATACATAATTTATTGTTGAACTTGAAACTTGTGAAATCTTTAGGCGTCTTTCTAAGGTCAATGCATAGAACTTAGGGCATTGGAGTCCTTTAACATCTTATAATATAAACAATTAAAAATAAATCACAAGAAGGATAAAAATTGCGTGTATCTGATTGATTTATGCCAATCCTGGAAACTCTTAGCTTCAAGGGTAAAGCTTCCCTTTTTTTTTTTTTTGGTCTAATTTCGCGGAAAGAAAAGCCAGCACGAATACGTGCCTCTGGCTCGCTGTCACTATAAATAACTTACGCGTAGTCTCCAATAATTCATCTTTATTTTAGTTTGACAGAGTAGATAAAGAAGAACAAATATTCAAGCTGCATAGAAACTACTTTCAAAGGCAGGAAAGAAGAAAAAGAATCCAAGAAAGAACATGTGTGACAGTGATTGTAGACCTTTGGGCTTTCTTTTAGGCCTTCCTTTTGCTTTTCTCGCTCTCCTTATCTCCATTGTTGGGGTCGTTGTTTGGATCGTCGGGTTCGTTTTCTCTCTCTCTAAGTTTTAATTTTTATTCCATCAAGTTCTGGGTATTTGATATTTCTTTATTTCTTTGACATTCTTGCTATTATAGACGAGTTCTTAATGTATTTCAGCTTCTGGGTTTTTCAGATTTCTTGATTTTCTATTGGTTTGTTACTTCTGATACGATATGTGATCTGGGATTCTTGGTTGGCTTTAGTTTGTGGGTAATTAATGTGATGTTATCAGTTTGGATCTCTGACTGGGAATTCTAATCTTATCTATTGTACAGGTTGTTGTTGACTTGTATATGCCCTTGTTGTTTGTGCGTGACCATAATAGTGGAGCTGGCTCTGGAGTTGATCAAGGCCCCTATCCATGTCATGGAGTGGTTCACTTCTCAGATACCTTGTTAATTGGGGTTCTTAACACAGATAGTGATTGGGATTTAGATTTGGGATTGCTTTGTTTTTATATTTTGTATGTTCTTTGTTGATTATTGTAGGGAAATTTGTGTTATGATTCATGAGTATACATATATAGACGTGGGATATTCCTCTGGTTTCTGGCTTTTATGAATCTTTGTGAATCTGAGTTTTAGGACTTTGTCTGATGATAATTTAGCTTTCCATTAGAAAGGTGAAAGGTGAAAAAGATAAAATGTAAAAGAAGGTGGCAACAGAAGGATGAGAATTGAAATTCCTCAATTGTTACCCATCAAATAATGGCTTTTGGATTTTCATATCCCAAAGTTATTTCATTTGTTTTGTATTATGGTGCGTGGATAGTTTAACAGTGAATTGGGTGGTCTGCTTAGCTTAGCTTATAGCTTATGGCAAGGCGTGAGATTTTCGTTCTTATGCATTTGGTTGGAATTGCCATCTTGTTAGCTTTTCTATCTGCTAGAACTCAAACCCTCTTTTCTTTCATCAAAGTCAAATTCTTAAGTTTCGGGTTCTACATCATCGAGTTTCCAACAATCATCCTTCATTTGAACCATCCCCGTTATGATAGGACACTTCTGGTCTGCCTGTTGGCTACAATATCAATTGCATTTAGAGTTGCCACTGTTGCACCTAAGCTGTGCCCCATTTATCGTCATATTCATTTCCGCATTCTTGAATTCATCCATCAGTCATTCCACTCCCAGCAAATCTGATCAAAACATCGAATCTTTAATTAATTAATGGGAACTGTGTTTTAGAAGGAGAACTAAATTTGCCCTTCGATCATCCATTTAAGTGTAAAAAAAGAGTTATTGAGCTCCGACACTGACAGAGAGCGTCGAAACTGGTCGAATCTAGATCAAATAGATGAATGGACATATCTTTATTCCAACTTTTATTACAAGCTCTCCACCTCATGTGTTAATCTCATGAACACACTATTATGAGCCAACTAGCCAAGTTAACCAGAGCACGTATTTTACTTCCAACAGTACTTGGCTTCCGGCACTGGCCTTCTAATATGGAGATTCCGGATTATTAGATGTATTTATTGAGTTTCCTTGATTAACTCGACGATCGGTGCCCGTCTCTATCATAGCAGAAGTTGATACCAAAGTATACTGGAAATCTTTACTCCATTCGATAGGCTGGATTGTTCCTCGTCAAGCAATTACAATGTCCCTTCTACCCAACACAGTTTTTCCCTCAACTACCGTCCAGTATCCAACCAGTTCGATTGCCTATTAGAGGGCTGCTTTGAGTATAACTTCACAATCTAGCAGAACGCAACTTTCAATTTCAGAGATTGCATAAGGTACTTGACAGCTCCGTACTTTAATGGACTGGACCAGCCCTGGAAAATAGATTCTTCATCGAATATCTGCAGTCTCCTGCACTTTTTGATGCTCTTTCTGAATTGAAAGTGTCATAGGCAGCTTGAGCCGTCTCAACATAGTGAATGGTGTATTGACGAAGATCTCTATCTAGAGGGAAAGGGTGGTGGTTCCAGTTTTCTATTCCGCTTAGCAGCATCCATCTTTTGGCTATGCTTCCCGACATTTCCTTTCCTCAGGCAAGCCTGTCCTAAGGTGCTTGTTAGTACTTCGTTAATCAAGTAGATGCAATTCAGGCATGATTTTTAAACCTCCCTTAATATCCGTATGGTTGGAGCTGATTCAGAGAATTGCAAGTCAATAGTTTATTATCAAGCAGAATTGATGTACCTTGCATTTGCCAATTGCTGGATAGAAAGGTTAATTGAAGGAGCTCAGGTAGGTAGTTTAAATGGGATTCTAGGAAAAGCTGAATTATTCCATTACATTTTATTTCTATCTACTGCTGCAAAACATGGTCTCAAAATTTATTCGTGCAATGGGAAAACTGCACCATCGTCAACCGAGTAGTGCTGAAACATATAATTAGGAAAAGAATACAGGAAGTTCAAAAGTTAATCAACAGTCCAAAATCACATATATAAAGCAGAAAACCAGCAAAAAGGTCACCTGTACCCATCAACCCATTCAACAAAGCATGTAACATATTTATCTGCTTAATTTGGTGGCTAAAAGGAGAGGCCACCAAAATCCTAATTAAACTTTTAACTTATCCTCTGCTTTTGTGTTCTTCTTCCTTGCTATATTGGGTTTGGTTTGCTTCATATCCAGCATAGTCCTGTGCTATAGGTTGGCTCGGTCCAATAAGAAGCTCTTTGGTTGTCTGAGCAATCTCAGCTATAGTTTCGCTAATGGCACCGAGTAAGCTGCGTCCCCTTTGCTGCTGCCATTGATGATGCTCTTGTTGTTCTTCTTCTGAGGCTTCCGGATAGACTTTCTTGCTGATGCTCTCAGTTGGTTCGGCCTCTTGTTCCCCCCCTTCTCTTCCTGTAGAACGAACCTGTGATTCTTCTGTGTAGTCTCCATCCTGGAAACTCTCCCATTATCCTTAATTGTTCAACAATTAAACAGTAATTGCTAGAAGGGAAATACGCTTGTATCCAAATCATATAGATACGATTAGCTATTGGGGAATGAGGACGACAACATTGAGATGAAATAGTCCTCATTCTACATGTTTAATTGAATATGATAAAGTTGGTTACTCAATTTTTTTTCCCACTTGCAAGAGCATCAATTAAAATCTCATTGGACGCTAGTTGGTCAATGGTAGGTATAAAGTTTATGAAAGCTACATGTGTGAAGGATTTTTCTTGCTGAACATAATGGACCCAAGATGGAAACATGGATACAAGTCGAGGCAAGAAAATTGAAATCAGTAAAGACTAGTGTTGATCTTAAAATGATAAAAGAACTATCATAAGAACTCGAAAAGAGGACTGGGTACTAAATAATTCAACCGGCATGACATTATCTGGTAGCATACCTGTCCTTCAGGTGCTTTCCTGGCTTCCAGTCCTTTCTCTGCCTCCTCTTTCTTCCTAGCAGTATACTACTCCATGCTCTCACCAATAGATGTAGCAGCTTGCTTAGCAACGCTGAAAGGCTTGGATGCGAGCTCCGCAGCTTTCTCTGTCACTCCCTGAACGGCTCTCGCTGCTGCCTTGGTCCCCTCCACCGTTTTTTTCCGTGGTGTAATGCGCTGCGGTCCAACCAGTCACAGCAGCCCTGTCCCTCACTTCCCCAGTCGCTTCTTTAGCAGCAGCCGCCTTTCCTTTAGCATACTGTGAAGTTTTTTGAGCCCCTTCAACTACAGTGTCTTTTGCTTGGGAACCCTTCTCTGCAACATACTGGGTGATCTTTTGAGCACCTTCAAGTACGGTGTCTTTTGCCCGAAAGCCCTTCTCTACCATTTGTTGAGACGTCTTTTGGGCCCCTTCAACTAAGGAATCTTTAGCTTGGGAACCCTTCTCTGCAGCATACTGGGTAGTCTTTCCAGCCCCTTCAAGGACAGTGTCTTTTGCCTGCGCTCCCTTCTCCGCAATCTGTTGTGATGTTCGTTGAGTTCCTTCAAGGACAGAGTCTTTTGTTTGAGCACCCTTCTCTTTGGCATACTCAGCTGCAGCACCCAAACCTTGACTCGTCTTTTCTTTTGCCTTCTCATAGCGCTCTCGTGCGCCCTTTAAAGCTTCCACCGAATTCTGCGGGTTTTTTTAGCAAAAAGGTGATAAAAAATAAAATTTTATATAAAAAGTGAGTTTGAAATTAATTATAAAAAAAAAATAAATTATACTGAATTAGAGAAATTGAATATGAAAAGTTAATTATAATTATGTTTTTTAAGTTATTTATAGTAGTGTCAGGGTGAAAAATTTGAAAAAAATTTAAAACAACTTTCAGATTTTTTTTAAATAATAAAAAATTAATTAAAAAAAATTTAAAAATTGAATGATGTCTAATTTTTTTTAATTTTTAATTATTTTATTTTATATTTTAAATAAAATATAAATATTATTTTAATAAATAAAAATATAATATTTAATAATATATATTATAATATTTTTATTATAAATATTATTTTTTAATTTAAAATTAAATTAAAATTTAATAAAATAAAAAATTAAAATTAAAAAAAAATAAATAATTAAAAAAATTTTAAAAAATAGCGTGTAATTTTTTTTTAAATTTTTAATTATTTTATTTTATATTTTAAATAAATTAAAAATATTATTTTAATAAATAAAATTATAATATTTAATATTATATATTTTAAATTTTTATTATAAATATTATTTTTTAATTTAAAATTAAATTAAAATTTAATAAAATAAAAATTAAAAATTAAAAAAAATAAATAATTAAAAAATTTAAAAAAGTTGAATGCTTTTTTAAAATTTTAATTATTTTATTATTAATAATAATTATTATTTATTATTTATTTTTTAAAATTAATTATTATTTTAAAATTAAAAAATAAATAAATAATTTAAGAAAAATTAAGAATATTATTTTAAAGTTAAAAAAATAAATAATTAAAAAAATTTAAGAAAAATTAGACATTTTTTTTAAATTTTTAATTATTTTATTTTATATTTTAAATAAATTAAAAATATTATTTTAATAAATAAAATTATAATATTTAATATTATATATTATAATATTTTTATTATAAATATTATTTTTTAATTTAAATTAAATTAAAATTTAATAAAATAAAAAAATAAATAATAATTATTATTATTAATAAAATAATTAAAATTTTAAAAAAGTGTTCAACTTTTCTTAAATTTTTTTAATTATTTATTTTTTTAATTTTAATTTTTTATTTTATTAAATTTTAATTTAATTTTAAATTAAAAAATAATATTTATAATAAAAATTTAAAATATATAATAATAAATATTATAATTTTATTTATTAAAATAATATTTTTAATTTATTAAAAATATAAAATAAAAATAATTAAAATTTAAATAAAAATTGAACGGTTCTAATTTTTCTTAAATTTTTTTAATTATTTATTTTTTTAATTTAATTTTTTATTTTATTAAATTTTAAATTAAAAAATAATATTTATAATAAAAATATTATAATATATATTATTAAATATTATAATTTTATTTATTAAAATAATATTTATATTTTATTTAAAATATAAAATAAAATAATTAAAAATTAAAAAAAAAAATAAACCCTACATTTAACCTTTAAATTTTTTTTTTTCAATTAAACTTTTATTATTTAAAAAAAGTCGAACATTATTTTAAATAGTATTCAGTTTTTTTTTTAAATTTTTCGTTCCGACATTATTATAAATAACATTTAAATTTTAAAAATATTATTATAAGCACTCGAATATCATAATTAATTTTAAACTCACTCTTTTTTTTTTTTTTTTTTTTTTTTTGTTTTTAGTATCCATTTTTGGTAAAAAACCCGAATTCTGCTGTGCAAATTGTCTAAGCTTTGATATTTCTTCCAGAGAAAGTTGCTTATTTTCCCCATTTTCTTCTTTGCCTGCCTTTTCAGCCTCTGTTGAAACTCTTTCTTCCTCATCATCTACTTCAAACTTGCCGACAGAATAAGCCCCTGCTGATTTCCCTCCTCCTCCTGTCCCTGACACTTTCCCTTTCTCCTGTTCGCGTGCTTCATCTTTATCACGGGAAGTATCTATTCCTTTCATCTTATCAACAAGAGACTCGAACTGGGCCTCCCCCTCATTGGTTTCTCTTGCTTTCCCTGTCCGATCCGCTGCACCAACTGAATCTTTTGTTGTCTTTGGGTCCTCCAAGTGAACCTCTCGATCATTGGTAGTGTTCTCTCTGGGAGCTTTTTCAGACTCCATTTCTAGGCGTGTAATTTGAAGGTGGTATTATGGTGTGGCTTCTTGATCAGAAGTGAGATTTGAGATAGGCCGGAGAAGTTAAAGGCAGGAGGCTAACGGCGGTTTTAGAAATACGATGGACGTGTGTGCATGAAGTGGGCGGAAATGTGTTTGATGTGCCATTGCCACGTGTTGGGGGCGGTGAGAAGATTGGTGAGTCTTGCTGGGAGTTGTTCTTATCTAGCTCCTCGTATACAACTATTTAATTTGTAATATCTAAAATTATAATAAATATATTAATTTTATTTGTTAAATATATAAGTTAATTATATAACTATATACCAGTTAATAACCATCCATTTTTATAAGTTCGTGGGACGGTCCAAGATTAGCCAGTAGGCGAAAGCCCATATAATGAGAAATTTTATATTGGAATTGTGATTTTATGTAGAGATTTTATAATAAATGGTAAATTAATAAATAATTAATATGTAAATGTTTATAATTATTAAAAATTTAAAAACATTTATTTTATATATGAATGAGATGTCCTATTCTTGTTGTTTGGGTAGTGGGTACATATGGGTCCAAGAATAGCACTATTTGATAGCACTGGGTACATATGGGTCTTGGGTTTTGGTTTGGGTTTGAGCTTGCAGGAACTTATGTTTTATGGGCTTTAAGGGCTTGTAATATTTGATTTAGCAATGAGATATCCTATTCTTGTTAAAAGAACAGAATAAAAGCTTTTCAATTCAGACATCAGAGGGCATTTCATACATTTCTTGGCAATAACTTCATTGCCAAAATGAAAATTTTAAAATTTACAGTTGAAACACCAATACTCCACTCCTTCCCCTCTTATTGTCCACTTACACAAGAAAAATAGCAAGGAGACCCCTATCATATAAATAATTAATGATCATCTAAAATAATCAACGGCCTTTGAAAGATTATTAATAATCCTAATTAATTAATGAAAATGTCAAGTGAAGAGAGCTGCATATAAGAGCTGGTTCCAGGCATCAGGCAATCCAGGCAAACACCAATGGCTGCAATCTGCCTTGTGGTCTCCACTATAAGCAGATGGGTGAGCATCTTTTCGATATTGTGAGAGGGTGGTCACATCTAGCAAGTAGACTGGTTTTTTAATCCTACTCAATACCCTGTTAACAACAACCCAAGCCATTGGTGTGCCTGCTGGGTAGCTCGTTCCAAAGAATGGCTGTGTTTCCCCTGTACATGACTTTGTGGGTTGATTCCAATCCTTCCCGCTAACGTAAGATGACAAATATGAAGTCAAGACCCAATTCATATTGATTCTTGCCTTGGAAAGCTAAAAAAGAAAATTAAAGATTAATGGAAGAAAAGGTTTGCTTACTCGTAGTGAGTGGGAGATATGCCTTGGAAGAAGACCTTGGTTTTAGAAGGATCAACAGTTCGGTCGACCCATCTAGCCCAAGTAGTGAGTCCTTTGTAAAATGCAATCAGACGGTTCATATCTTTGTACTTTTTATTACCCTCTTGCATGTAACTCCATCTGCAATACATGAAACAATTAGTGCTATCAAAAAAGAAAATTTATTATTATTATTATTTTCCAAATTATTAGGAGATAGAAATGAGATATGGATGGTACGGTTGGGTTCTTCCAGTGTGAGTCCACCAGTGCCAGGTGTTAAAGATCAACATGTCCATCCCAGCCCATGCCCTGCCACCGTATATGGAGTCGAGCTTCAAAATTGTTCCATCCTTGTCGTTAACAAGATCTACTAGAAATGGTGCTTGATAGAGTAGTATCGTCACTCCATATTCCTGCTCAAACAAGTCAAGCATTTATTTTATTACTTCTAGTTATCTTTATTTTTCACTATAAATATAAATTATTTTAAAATAAATAAAAAATTGAAATTCAAAATCTTTTTACTCTTTATACTTTAAAAATAAAAAAAATAAATTAAATTATCCTATTTGGCATTGAAAGAAATATATATGGTTGGAAAATGACGTGACAATTTAGAGATTTATCATCAATTATCCCTTTACATAACACTCATTTCTCATAAATAATTTGTTGTGTTACATATGACTACAAACAAAATTGCCGTATAAGCAAAGAAAATGTTCCAATTAATGCATGTCACATGTAGTCCTTTGGAAAGTGACTTTAAGTGAAAAGTGACTAATAAGCACATAAAAATCATAGAAATTTAATTTTGAATATCAATAAAATAAATAAAAGGGATTAAAAAAAGTATTCTAATCTATTGGTATTTAATATTTAATGAATGTTCTAATATTGAAATCGATTTAAAGTTATAAAATCTTAAATTTATATTCGTTATGCCATGAGTAATGATGTTAAGTATTGCTAATTCAAACATGCTTTATGCAAATCATAGGAGGGAATTTTGGATTAATCATTGTGTGTGTGCTCTTTACTCCAAAATGGATTTTTCTTTTTAACAAAAGCAACATAAGTGTAAATATATCAACTAATTCTCTCACAATTCTATGATTTGCAAAAGAGCAAAAATGGCTCAAATTTAAGCCTTAACCTTCAGCAATTGCGATATTAAAACATATAATTAAAACAGTAAAAAAATTATTTAGCCTGATTTAATTTAATAGTTGAAAGCATATTAGAGTTAAGACTGAGTCTCACTCTCCATTGCTTTAAAGAAAAATGATAGATTTGGTTTTTTTTTTTTTTTTTAACAACGCCAGAAAAGGAATGAACGTGAAGCTCAACTAAAATTAGACCGAGAAAGAGATTGCAAGTAGGTGAAATGGGGATTGGAAATAGCTGAATTTAATTAAGCCAACAAATGCTTTACTTTCTGATCAAAAGCTACAGAGACACAGAGAGAAAAAAGGACAAGACGTGCATGCACTGTAGCCAATCAATGATTATATATATGTTTTGAAGACAAAAATAAAAAAGAAAATTACCTCAAATGTGACTGAAGATAGCCCATCTTTCCTTATGACTGTAGTCTTTGAATTAGGCACCCAAACATGAAGCATACATGTTAAAGATTGCCATTGGTTTAGACTCAGTGAGTCACCCACGAACATAATCTTCTTCCCTCTCCATTTCTCCAAGAAATACAACCCATTAAACCTGCAACATTGTAAATGCAAAAACTAGGTGCATTTTTTCGTATGAATTATGAGTTTAGTATTATAAAAAAAATGTAAGTAATTACCTGGGTAAGTAGCATGAGAAGGGTTGCCACCTATACTTGAGATAGTTTGTATCAGGACGACCATTCTTTTGGCAGTTGAATTCTGAATCTATGAAAGGACAGGTTGAAGAATCATAGAGAGGGTAGGAAGAATCATAAACCCATTTTCCCCTGAACCAATTGCATTTGCTTGCAAGTAACTTCCTGGTACTGAATACACTGTCGGCAGTGTTATTGAAGAAGGTAGTGTTGAAACTCGCAGCTTTTGTAGCTGTTAAATGGGGATGAGTTATTAACAAAAACAGAGAGAGAAATGAGCAGGCTTTGAACAAGAAACCCATTTCTTGGGTTTCCAACCAGAATTTTGTTTTGATGAAAAGGACGACAAGTGAAGCAAAAGTTGTCTCAGACAAGTCTTTATATAATGCAAGAGAGAGAAAGAGAGAGAGAGAGAGATCAGGAAAGGTGCTCACATGGAATGTGTAAAAGAGTAGTACTTTTAATTCGCTTCTGACAAGAAAAATGAGAGATCTTTGGATGGATTCTTTTTATTTTTATCTTTTTATTTACTATGGTATGTGGTGATGATTCCAATTCCAATCACTTAACTTTGAAAAATAAGAATCTTGATGAGTTTGATTCTAAAATAATTTTCCCACCAAGAAAGATAATTATATTATGCTATTAAAGGTTTCTTTTCTTATTTCTGTTGGCTGATTTAATAATTTTTTTGCTCCCTTTTATTTACTTCCCTTATAAGATCATATAATAGACCCTTCAAATTTGCCTCTTATGTAGTTGTCCTCCCAAAAAAAAAATTATATAGTTAAGTTTAATTAATTTCCCAATCAAACAATATATAGTTGTACATGTGGGCAATTTTAATTAATTTTTTTAATAAAATTTATTATGGTTAATTTAATTTTACATATTATATTAATTTTTTTTAAATGATAATTTATATAATTGCAAAAAAAAAAAAGAATTTAGATTTAAAAATCCCATCAGTGAGGAGTATATATAGGAATTTGTTGAAAGGAAAATTTTTTTATGGAATTTATCAAAATTCATACAAGTAATTAAGTCAAGAAAATCTGCCAAAGTCATTTTGCAAGTGCTGTTTGTGCAGGCGTTACCCTACCAATTATTCAGATAAGAATCATCCTCAAGCCTCCAATCATCTCCCATATGCCTAACTTGAGTCAAATTCCTGCTTTGCTTTGTACATCTTTGCCCATTAGTGTACTCCACCACTTCCCCCCTTTTTCACAAACAACAAAATGAAAATTGAATTACAACAAAACAAAAAATATATATATTTTTTCCAATATTATTGAATGTCTTAATAATCTTTGTACATACCCACGTACATATTTACTGTGTATAAATAAAAAATTTGAATTTAAATAACTATTTAATTATTTTTGATGAATTTTAACTTATAGTAAAATTTTGAATTTGAATTTTAATTAGTAATAGAAAATAATTGGAGTTGAAAGAATTTGATTAGGACTTTGAATTGTGAATTGATTCAAATTAGTAATCGAATTAATTTTATAAAAGTAATTTTCAATTAAAAAATTAATAATTCTATATAAGTTATGTAAATTTAGATATTTTTCAAATTTTTTAAGGTTTGGACATTTAGAAAAATGAGTCAATAAAAAATATGAAAGTTAATTCATTTTTAAGGAAAATAATTTTTTTTAAAAAAGTAAGTTATTTTTCATTTTTCTAAATTTCGGTAATCTTATAAAAATGTAAAAATATTTATACGTACATGAAAAAAATACACACCATTAATTTAATATTATAATTAAATAAAAAAATTTATAAAAAATATTTTTCCCAAAATAAATGAAAATTGACATCATATATATTAATATTTGTTTACTAGGAATTCCAATTCATTTCGAGTTTCCCTCCTAGGCAGGGAGCTAGGAAGGAAATTTAAGAAAGCTTGGAAGTAGTAGACGTGTAAAGAGTGAGGGACCAGAGAAACTTTAATGGGCAAGTGACCCACTTATTGTCTCATTTTTGTTGGTGTTTGAAGTAGTTCAAGGACCACTACTCACTATTATCCCCACAAGTTTTGGAAAACTAGCTAATTTTGTTGGATCTTGATTTGATTTCTCACCATTTTCCAAACCAAATTAATTGTTTCTTACTAAAATTAATATAGATACTAACAAGTCCTTTTTTTTATAATAATATCTTCATCTAGAGTAATAGTATCTTAATATTATCACAAAATTCATAATAGTATATTGATTTATTTTTTTATTATATATATGGGGGAGGGTCGAATCTAAGTCTTTTAAATTCAATATTATTATCGGGTTATATCCACCATTACTTAATTTAAAATTTTATTTTGACAACGTAGTCATCCAAATTATTAAATAATGACAATTTGATTTTTTTTAAATAAAATAATTTTGATTTGAGAAAAGAAAAAATGTAAAAGTTTTGCAACTAACATTAATGGTGTGCACATGAATGTTTTATTTCTTAATTGGTTAAGTGGGTGAGTTGAGTGCAATTTGGTGGAGGTTGTTCTGCTTCACCCATATAAAATAGTTGAATTAAATTCAATTTAATATTAAATTAGCTAGGGATCCATTAATTTCCTTTTCATTTATAATAATATATACATGAAGATGCCAGATGGCAGCCAAAATATTATCAAACCAAGCCATTTTAAGATAAGGTTAGGTATGTGGGGTTTTCGTTATTAAGGTCTTAAAGTAAATTATTTATATATATATAAACTTCTATTATTTTATGGCTGGCAGGCACAGAGTGGAGTCAAAAAATTGGAAAATAAGATTCAAATGGACTAATTTTGATAATTTCCATGCACATGGATAGTTGACAATTCAACCTTAGTGTTAAATTTATTTATTATTATTTTTTTACAAAAGATATTTCTAATGTCCATTCTATGATAAGATGCATAAAAAATTAATCTCTTTAAGTTCGTAATTGCTCTCCTAATAATGTATTATCTAAAGATCGAAATTGAATTCTCTCTTTAGGAGCACAGTAAACCTTATCACTACACCCAATACTTGTTTATCAATGTTTATCAATGTTAAACTTCTTTAATTGCTTACTAGAGCATTTTTGTATTGTACATTAAGAAAAAAAAAGTAATGGGTAGGGATGAGATAAATGAATTTTCTTTTCAGAAAATTAAAAAAAAATGTATATGATACATCTTTCTCATGCATGATAAATATAATTAGCTAATTTGTAGTGTTTGAAGGATCCATCTTTGTCAAATTAATTTTGGGAGTGTTTGCCATTAACTTACATCTTGGATGACTTGTCTATCCTCACTCATCACAAGTGATAGCTACTCACCAATCACTTTCCATACAACCCATTAATTATGGCTTCACAAATTATTAATATATATGATAAGGAATATATAATGAAAATAATTAAAAAGAAAAAAGAGTTGACTTGTGATCATCACCCTGATCCATTTTAGGTTAATTAAGAAGCAGCAGCTTAATTTAGATTGTGATTTAGAAGGTTTAATGCACATGGAGAGAGATGGAGGACTGGATCATGTGGTTAATATGTCAGACAACATAGCAAACATCATGTGATATGTGATGCTATATATCTATTTTATCTGTTTGATATTATTATTCAAATATTAATTACACTTAAAATTTTTTAAAAAATATATTAATTTGCTTAAAATTATAAAAAATTAATTTAAAATTAAAGTTGATATATTTTAATTTATTAATTTAAAATATATTGACAACTATTAGCTGAGAAAACAATGCTTTGCAAGTGATATCATATAGGGCCTATCTATTGAAAATTTCAATACCAGCTATGTTAATTATTTTTTTAATTTTTAAATAATGAAATTAAGCATCAAATTTAGAATATATTTTCAAAAAATCCAAATATGATTATCGTGTTAATTTAATTTAATTTATTTGAGGAAGAGAATTAAAATTTATCAAAGTATCACTGTACTTAATGCTTATATGGGATGAAAGGTCTTAATAAAATTATCATGATTTTAATAAAATATCTAGTTTTGTCCTGAGTACTATTTGCGTGTGTTCTACCTAAAAAAAAAAAAAAAAAAAGAAGACTATGCATACAAGTTGGCATTGGAAAAAGTATTTCGCACGGCGGCTTTGGACCCCAAAATGTTCAAAAAAGATGAGTTTGTCCCATTGCTTCCTTTGTTCACATGATTCCTTGCATCAATTTGACAACCCAACTTGAGAATTTGATAAATTAGTTAAATGTGTGAAAAAAATTGACATTGTTAGAGATGGAATTTTGTTCATTAAGAAACTTCCTTCTATTCAAATCAACCCAATTGATTGATCATGATTCATGATTAATTCATAACAAATTATGGGCTTTGTTTTTTTTTTTTTAAAAAAAAACTAAGGATTTGGACATTTTTCATGAGTTGGACCCCAATGATCCAAAAAAGGTTCTACACTCAGTGGTGTGCCAATTATGAAATATCATGCGTCAACTTGTCTTCAAGCTCATTGAATAGGATAATATTTGTACATCACCAAATGGGTCATGGTGGGTAATTTTAAGAAGAAAAGCCAACTTCAAGTTGATCTCCAAACCTCTAAAAGTAATCAATTTGATTAAAGCTATGTAAGATTTTGGTTTTTTTTATTCAAAATTTATGGGTTTTTTTTTTATTCAAATTTAATAAACCACAATTGTTTGTTGGTACCAAGGAATTAAAAACCTTTTCAAAGGAGGTTGTTAACTAGACAAAATTAATTAATTAATTAACTAAGTGTTTTTATGCTTAATAGCAAATCATGGTGGGTTGAGGAAAAGAACACAAGAAAATATAGAACCTTTAAATGCAAGGTATTAGGTATGCCATTTCAAATTGGGCTAAGTGGGCCAAATGCAGGCCCACTTGATTAGAAATTAGCAGAAGTTGCTTATATGATGAACAATATCAAAGAATACGCCATTTTTGACTTTTGAAAGCATGATTTTTTCTTGCTTTGTTTGCATTTACCAAACTTCCCTTTAAATATTACAATGGCATGCGGTTTTGAGAAGCCAAGTCTAATTGAGTATTGGATTGGTGATTTTCTTTTCTTGATAAGCAGAGCCCAAGAATGGTTAGATTGCAATTTAGTAATCTATAATTCAAATTTATTTTATATTTTTTTTATTGTATATGAAATTTTCTATGATTCAACGAGTGCTCAAAATTTTCAGCAATATTCAGTTGTAAAGCTTGGAGTCACCTCTAATAAAATGGCTTAAACGAATTTGGCTTCACAATGCAACAGAATATGTTTATATTTCTGAGTTTCTTTCTCCTCCTTTTTATTTTTTTCTTTTAAGAATGTGTGTAAATTGTAAAAGACAGAGCAAGTCTTCTTATCTTTTGTCAATAGTCATGTGACCAAGAGTAGAGCCCATTTCATTATTGATAGGAGAATGGAATTAAGGCCACACCACATGAAGATTGGTTTCCTCAGCACAATTGGTGAACAATTCACATCAACTTTCTATATGCCACTCATTGAGGCCATTAGTTGTATTTTTGCGCCCATAAAAGAAAAATGAACTGGGGTCAACCACACACTTTCTCAATCAATTTGGTTCATAGAGATCTTGGCAATTATATGGATATAACATGCAGGGTGAGAAATTAAATTAAAAAATGAAATTGAATTGAATCAAACTGATTCAATTTGATTTATTGATTTGGGTTTCATTTTAAACCTATTTTTTGGATTTATTTCAAATTTAATTTAAATGATATTATTTTTATTTTTAATTTTAATTTGAGATTAATGACGATTGATTAAAAAATTATTCGATTTGATTTTATTTTTTTTTAGAAAATTAAATTAAATAGATTGAATTCTTTAAAATAAAAAATTGAACTGATTTATTGAGAAAATCGAACTAAATATCCAAATTAAATCAATTCTATTAATTTTTTTATTTTGAATCAAATTCGGCTTACCTCTTCTCTTCTTTGGGTTAATCAATTTATTCTTATGACCCTAAATTTACTTTGCTATATGAAAAATTTTATTTGAAGACTATATATATATACACGCACAAACTTCAAATTAAAACTTTATTGTATATTTAATTTATTTGGAGGACAGTCTGGATTTTGGCAACATTTATTTTAAGAAAATGAAAATGCATAATTGAGAACTGTTGAATCCATGCAAATTAATTTAATTTAGGCAATTGGATAGGAGGAATCCGTAGCTATAGCACAGAGGCCTTCCTTAGCAGCAACATCTCTTTTTATCCTCATGTATCCATTTTCACCCCAATCATCACCCCATGAATTCTTGACAAGCCAATATTTTATCCCTTCACTTGTGGTACCATAACCAACTATGGTGACCCCATGATCAACCTCAGTTCCACAATCTCCCATGAAAATACCATTTTCATAGTACGTGAAGTCTTGTGACCTACTATCAACGCAAACAGATACTGGCTGGTTGGCCACAGCCATCAACAATTTTGTCTCGTTATTGGCAGGAACAACTTCATATCTCTTGATTTTAGCTTCGTGGGGAGCTTTTTTACAAGTTCCTTGATTTGCTTTATAAGTGTAATTAGCTCTGCTTGATATGCCTTTCTTACTTATTATGAACTTGAATGCATCTTCCATCAGACCACCTTTACATCCTTGATTGATACCTTTGGTGTCACAATCTAAAAGCTCCTGCTCAGATAGAGAGATCAATTTACCTGTAGTTATCTTGATTATCCCTTCAATGGCTGCCACTGCTGAGAAAGCCCAACAACTCACTATTTTCAATTTTTTTTTTTCCAAACAAAGAAAAAAAAGAGTTAGAAATTAAAAAAAAAAGGAAAAGAAAAGAATAACTAGTAAGTAATTAATATAATTAATGGATCTATTTTTCTAGTTCCTTACAGCAATTCCCTTGATCCTTTACAGGAGTAACAGCACCTTTCTTTCTCCAGTCCATGCTAGGAGGGACAACAGTCACATTTTCATACTTAAATGATGTTTTCTCTAACCTTTTGGATCCAAGCCTCTTATATCCTTTATGGGTAGCCTGAAACTCTGCAATGGTTTGATCAGCAAATTTGTTAATGCCTAGCTTGTAAGTTTTGTGACCTTTAGCATTGAAGGAGTCTATAAACTCAACGTTATCCTTGAATATCTGGAAGCGCCTTTGTCTCTCCCCAGCACTCCTATAAGACTTTCCATATTTTGCCAACCACCGCTTATATCTCTCAGCCATGGATGATGACTCGTGGAGCTCACGGGGGGTAGCTTGATTAGCCCAAATTGCCAAAACGAGGAAGAAAGCAAACCAGCATTGCCTTGAGCATAATGAGGCCATCACTTACCAAGTGTATCCGTTTGGATGTGTATTAAGTAGCTAGGAAAGAGTAGTGAGAAGCATACACATGTTCATGTGTTCGCATAGTTTATATAGAAAAAATATGTTAGATATAATATGCAAAATTGTATTAAATAAAGAAAAAAAGAAAATAATTAACATATGTAGTTGCGTATTTCACTCTATTTTTTATATATTAAATATTTGATACTTTGATAGTACTGTTTTAATAATGATTTTTTTTTCAGACTTATTAATAATTAAAATAAGAAATAATTAATATTTCTGCCAATTTGTCCTTAATTAGGAAGTAATATTTGAAGGTAGATGTTTTTAAATTTGATATTTATATATGTCAAGCACTTCATTATACATTTTATATGAGCTTTTTCCTTCTATACACCATGGATAATCATAATGAATGCACTTTTTTTCCTTTAATTTTTTTATTATGATGGATTATTTAATTTCCTTTGTATTTATATAACATTGAGAATATCTATTTGTATCCAAATTCAATTTTTCTTGTTATTGGTGTCCAAGACTCAAGCACCTTGCTTGGCTAAGGCAAGCTTTGTTGTCATGCATGCATATCCTGCATTAGCCAAATTCGAAGACTTGATGCCAGGTTCTGTTGTTTCTTGCAATCTGTCCAATGTCATGGTATGCTAAACTGTCTTTAAGATAGAAAACAAAAGGAGACTCTTACAAATCCAAATCGTTACTCTGCTCTGTGTCTTGAATATTCGCTTTGTACAAGTAATTCACATTTGGCATGCAATTGTATACTCGAATTTTACCAGTAAACTCTGGGTTTGTGTGAAACATTCTACCAAGCTAATCTTGTGAAGGCCAAAACAAGACCAATTTCAGTGCAACGTGAAGTGTGTGTAGCAGCCTAAAGTGAGAAGGCTAGCTTGTCTTCAAGTGTAAATGAAACAGAAATAATATGTGGGTATGCTCTAACGCCTTTTAACTATTATTCAATTTTGAATGAAATTTAAACTCAAAACTTCACAATTTTAACAATAATTTGAAATATGTTAATAAACATATGTCCATCTTTTGCTGCATTGTAATAACATCTGTTTATTTGCAATGGCAAATTGTCAATGTTCTTAAGGCTTTTTTTATTTATTTTACAGAGAGAAGGACTAAAATTTTAGAAAAGAAAAAAAAAAAAAATCAATCTACCTCATAATACTTGAGGCCAAGAGACTCGAGTGTATTTAACATTACTGTTAAAACACTTTAAATATATTAATAAGAAATTATTAAAAATAAAATTTTAAATTAAATTAAATTTATTTTAATTATAAGAATTCTAAAATAATTAAATAATTTTTAAAGTTTTTTTAATAATATTTAAAGTAATTTTTTATTATATATAAAGTTGAGAAGGACTTAAACCTAAATTTCTAGATTCAATATATATACAATTATTACTGAATTATAATATATATATTTTTTAAAATAGATTGCAACCATAATCCCAAACAGTATAAATCTTCCCTTCTTCGGACACTTATTGATTATAATTAACAGTAGCAACCAGTGACTGTATTCTCTTCTAAAGTTTGGGGTTATGGATCAACTTCTTTTAGTCCAAGCTATGATTTGAGCCCTAAAATATGAGAAATTATATTATAATTCCAATTTTCACATCCTGATGGATCATCGAAAATGCTGTTTTTTTTTTTATTTTTTTATTTTTATATATAAGCAATCTAATTTTATTGATTTTATATAAAATTTAAAAAAAAACTTAACATATATCATTTAACTAGCACTTGATCAGCAGAACTCTCTTGTACACTCAATTTAGGATAATATATGTTAAGTAAAAAAAAATTTAGAGAAATGAGATAAAAAAAAAATGCTCCAACTAAACTAAAATAGAGTACTAGAATATAAAGCAGAATCACCAAAGCACAAAGTGAATACTGCAGTAGAACTTTTCAAGAAGAACACAACAAGATAAACACAAAAGCAAATTAAGAAGCAACAAACCAATAAGAAAAAAACCCAGAAAAAAAAAGTTATAACTGATACTACACATTAAACTCATCCATCCTCCTGTTGATAGCCTTTGGCCTTCTACACCAATCAAGCTACAATCTACTGCAACCTTCAGCACGAGCGCCCTAAAGAGTTAAAAAAAAGAAGCAATAAGCTCATCCAACTGCTTAACCCCTGCTTAGCAAGACTATCGGGTATGCCATTATCCTCATGCAAGATATGCTTAAAACTAACAGAAGGTAGCAGACTAATACGATCATCAATTATGTTTCAAAAAGACGATAAATACTGAGGAGCAGTAGATGTTTTCATTATCTAAGCAAGTGATACATGCATTTTGCATAGTCATTTATGTTTAATTTCATGCCATTTTATTTAATTATTAGTCACTTTTAGCCAATTTTATTAGTTATTTAGATAGTTTTTTTTATGAATGCCAATTTGTAGATTAATTTGTAATTTTACTTTGTTTTGTAGGAAAAGTAGTATTTTTGAGGAACTAAAAAAGAAATTTTGCCAATTAGGAGTGATTCCTACAGCCAAAGATATCAAAAACAAGTTTGAAAGTTGAATTATGCAGTGGCCAAATTGCGAATAACTTGCCGCATAAGTTGTGCAGTTCTGCACAGGGAGAAGAAGCAAAATTTTCCATTCCTGCTGAAAACTGCATAAGTCACTGCATGACTTATGCAGATTTACTCCTGACTTATGCAGCTTCACTCAGAGAGCCTAGAAACTTACCGAAAATTGCATAAGGGACTGCATAACTTATGCAGTCCACTTATGCAGTTTCATAGAGTCATCATAATGAGCTGACAGAAGATTCCCTCATGAAAACACACCTCAAACACACCATTTTAGGGCTACTTGTCAGAAAAAGATATAAATAGGCCCTTATCTCTTTTTAGAAAAAAGATGAGGAGACATAAAAGGAAGCAGCAGCAAGGGAAGAGTCAAAAATAGAGAGCAAAACGTCACCTCTCCATTTCTAGACCAGATTTGGAGTTTTCTTCTTTTCTTGCATATTTCCTACCTTTCTTGTATTGGGTTTCTTAGTTCTTAGCTTAGATTAAAGATTTATTTCCATATTAACTCAGAATTTCTTGTAAATATTATGGATAGTGAGTAGTTTTCATTAGATTCTGGAGTGAGGATGTAATATTTGAGATATTTTGTGAATTTTGATTGGGTAATCTATATTTTGTGGTTTTAATGAGTTTTATTCATTTTTTGTGTGCTCAATGACATGCTTAGTGTAGGATCCCATTAAGTATTGTTCTTAATCCATGGTTGAAGCACTGAAAGGAGAAAACATTGTGATAGATAATCAAGAAATTGGACTTAATTAACTTAGATCTAGAAATAGACTAAGGATAAAAAAGATTTACAGATTAATTAAGGAACTTAATGGGTCTTGATTAATTTTAACTCCATAAAAGTAGGATTAGATTGATTAAGGCACTCTTTGTCCCACTCGAAAGGGTATTCAAAGGATTTAAGAATTAATCTCTTTAAAACCCGTAAGTTCCATAAGATTGGATAACCAATTTAAAAATCCCAAAATAGCTTGAATATGAACTCCCGAACTCCGGAATCGCCCTTTTTATCATTGTTAATTTCTAATTGAATTTAATTACTTGCCATTTTAAATATTGCCATATTTCAATTTTCTTATTTTAATTTGATGCAAATTTAGTTAAATCATTACATTGTTGAATAGATTATTAATTTTACACATATAGATTTCACATTTCAATATCTATCAATTTATTGCTTTAATTTCAAAAATATTCAAATTAGTCAATTTTTATATTAAAAATTTGATCATTAACACAACTCCTCGTGGGAATGATATCTTTTCTATATTACTTGTACGACCCGTACACTTGCGGTTAGGCCACATCAAGTTTTTGGCGCCGTTGTTGGGGAGTTATTTGTTTAAGATTGAATTCTTGATTATTTTACTTATTTATAGTTTTATCTTTGTTATCTTTTCATTTTGTGTTTGTTTGTTTTTTTTAGGTACTCTTAATCTTTTATGAGAAGAGCTAGAAGCACAAGTGACACATCCTTATTGTTTAATCCTGAAATTAAGAAATTTTGTAGAGCCAACAAGAAAGAAACCAGAAAAAGAAAAGAAGCCTTGAGAAAAACTGAAATTGAAGCAGACATGGCTGATGAAAGAATTAGAATTGGTGGTAATGCTGGAAATGATCAAAACAATGAAAATGCAGCCCAAGGTGAAGAGGTTGTAAATGCTAATGTGCCTAGGGGAAGTATGATGGATCATGCATTTCCTCATTTTGATGATTTGAGAGAGAGCATAGCAAGACCAAGAATTGATGCAAATAGTTATAAGATGGATTTTGAGGTTCTTCAAATGATTCAAAATTCCCAATTTGGGGGACATCCTTCTGAAAATCCACACACACATCTAAAGAAGTTTGCTATGATTTGTGATATGCAAAAACAACCTGGAGTATCTGATGACGCAGCAAGATTGAAGCTATTCCCATTCTCTTTGAAGGATAGAGCATTGGATTGGCTTGATTCTTTACCTCACAACTCCATTATAAATTGGGAGCAACTCACTGATGCATTTCTTGCACAATATTTTCCACCTGGAAAAACTCAAGAATTGAGGAATCAAATGATAACTTTCAGACCAAGAGAAGATGAAACTCTCTATGACTCATGGATAAGATGGAAGGAATTAGAGAGACAATGCCCACATCATGCCATTCCAAAATGGATAATAAACCAGAATTTTTACACCAATGTTACTCCTGCAATTAGAGGGATAATTGATGCTCAAACAAGAGGAGAATTTATTATGAAGCATGAAGATGAAGCTTATGAGCTATTGGAGAAAATTGTAAAGAATACTCATCTTTGGAGTAGTCCAAGAGGACCAGCTCCAACTCAAAATAGGCAAGCTGCTGGAATGTATGACCTTGATCCATTCAACATGATTAATGCAAAGTTTGATGCACTTACAAATGTTTTGGCTAAGAAGATGGAAGATTTAAGTGTGTTGGTTAGTTCATCATCATCATCTGGAAGTTCACAACAAGTTGCTTATGCAGAAGGAACCACTAGCTGTGGAGTAGACTATGGAGAGCAAGCTGCATATGTTGGTAATTATGGAAACAAACAAATGGGGAATCCTTACTCTCAAACTTATAATCCAACTTGGAGGAATCATCCCAACTTTTCATGGGGAAATCAGCAAAATCAAGTCCCAAATCAAAATCTTCAACCACAACAGCAACAAGGAATTCCATATCAGCAAAATAGGCAACCATTGCCTAATTTTTAGCAGAGAAACATGAATCCTGCACCTTCACCAAAACAGCAAGAACAAGGTTTCACCATAGAAGCTTTATTACAACAGATTCTTGCTAACCAAACTAAGCATGATGAAGAGATGAGAGAGATAAAAGCAAGGCTAGAACAGATGCAAATACATAACAAAATGTTAGAAAATCAGATTGCACAACAAGCATCTTCCTCAGGTAACAAGTCTTTTGGAAAACTTCCAAGTCAACTGGAAAACCTAAGAGAGCAGTGTCAAGCTATTACGTTAAGAAGTGGGAAGGTTGTAAACAATGAGAAGAGTGAAAATAGTGAGAAGAGAGAAAATGAGAAAGAAATTGATGAGAGTGAAAAATAAGAAAGTGAGAAAAAAAGTGCAGAAAAAGGTAAAGAGAAAATTGAAGAGAAGGAAGAGAAGTATATACCTCCAGAGCCTTACAAACCACAACTTTCCTTTCCACAAAGATTTCAAAAAGCCAAGCTTGATAAGCAATTTGGGAAGTTCTTAGAGGTTTTGAAGAAGCTATACATAAATGCACCTTTTATTGATGCTCTTTCACAAATGCCCTCTTATGCAAAATTTTTAAAAGAAATTCTCTCAAACAAGAGGAAACTTGAAGACCATGAAATGTAGCTTTAACAGAAGAATGTAGTGCCATACTCCAAAGGAAACTTCCTCCAAAGCTCAAGGATCCAGGGAATTTTTCAATTCCATGCCACATTGGGGAATCATGTTCTATAAAAGCTTTATGTGATTTAGGGGCTAGTGTTAGCCTTATGCCCCTCTCCATTTATGAGAAGCTCAATATGGGAGATCTTAAGCCAACCCACATTTCTCTTTAGTTAGCTGACAGATCAATTAAATATCCTGAAGGGATTTTAGAGAATGTGCCTCTAAAGGTTGGCAAGTTCTATATACCTGTTGACTTTGTCATCTTGGAAATGGAAGAGGATTCTAATATTCCAATTATCTTGGGAAGGCCCTTTCTAGCAATAGCAGGAGCATTGATTGATGTTAAGGGAGAAAAATTGACTCTTAGAGTTGGTGAAGATCAATTGGTTTTCAATATTAATAACACCATGAAGAAACATCATTCTGAAGCTGATACTTGTTTGAGAATTGATATCATTGATGAGCTGGTTGAAGAACACTTTAGAAAGAGATATCTGGAAGATCCGCTTGAAATTGCTTGGTTCATGGAGGAAGCATAGACTATGACAACCCTCACGTGGCTGCATATGCTCAACATTTAGAGGGTAGTCGACCATTCATTTCTGCTCCAGTTTTTTAACTCACACAAAAGGAAAAAGTCGAATCTAAGCAACCATCATTCAAGGAAGAAGATGCACCTAAGGTAGAACTTAAGCAACTTCCTTCTCAGCTTAGGTATAAATTTCTTGGCCCCAATAACACCTATCCAGTAATTGTAAATGCAAACCTGAGCACTTTAGAGGTTGATAAGTTGTTAAGAGTGTTGAGGCAATTTAGGAAAGTTTTAAGATATACCATAGATGACATTAAGGGAATAAGTCCACACTTTTGCATGCACAGAATTATTTTGGAAGAAAATTGTAAGCCATCTATTGAACATTAGAGGAGGTTGAACCCAAATATGAAAGAAGTTGTTAAAAAAGAAATTTTGAAGTTGCTTGATGCAGGGATCATATATCCTATCTCAGACAGTACTTGGGTGAGTCCAGTACATGTTGTCTCTAAAATAGGTGGAATGACAGTGGTCAAAAATGAAAATAACGAATTAATTCCCACCATAACAGTGACTAGTTGGCGAATGTACATAGATTACAAAAAATTAAATATTGCCACTAGAAAAGATCATTTTCCACTTCCCTTCATTGATCAAATGTTAGAAAGACTGGCTAGGCATTCTTATTTTTGCTATTTAGATGGGTATTCAGGATTTTTCCAAATCCCTATCCATCCAAATGATCAAGAGAAAACCACTTTTACTTGTCCATATGGAACCTTTGCTTATAGAGGATGCTATTTAGGTTGTGTAATACACCAGCCACTTTTCAAAGGTGCATGATGGCAATCTTCTCAGATTTTATTGAAGATATAATGGAGCTTTTTATGGATGACTTTTCTGTTTATGGATCTTCATTTGACATATGCTTGGCTAACCTTTCTAAAGTTTTACAGCGATGTACAGAAACTGACCTTGTGTTAAATTGTGAAAAGTGTCATTTCATGGTTCAGGAAGGGATAGTGCTTGGACATTTGGTGTCTAACAGAGGAATAGAGGTTGATAAAGCCAAAGTTGAAGTGATAGAGAAGATGGCTCCTCCTACCAATGTTAAAGGAATTCGAAGTTTTTAGGACATGCCAGGTTCTACAAAAGCTTTATTAAGGATTTTTCTAAAATAGCCAAACCTTTGTCTAATTTGTTAAGTCATGACACACCATTTGTATTTGACCAAGAGTGTTTAGATGCCTTTTATAGGTTGAAGCAAGCTCTTATCACTGCACCAATCATGCAATTGCCTGATTGGAGCCTACCTTTTGAAATTATGTGTGATGCTAGCAACTATGCAATTGGAGCTGTTCTTGGTCAAAGAAAGGACAAAAGGGCTTATGCTATTTATTATGCTAGTAGAACACTGGATGAGGCTCAAACAAATTATGCAACAACTAAAAAGGAATTCTTAGCAATTGTCTTTGCATTGGAAAAGTTCAGACCTTACATTATTAACTCAAAGGTGGTTATATTTTCAAATCATGCTGCTATTAGGTATTTACTCCGTAAAAAGGAGGCTAAACCTAGGCTCATTATGTGGATTCTGATGCTACAAGAGTTTGATTTGGAAATTAGAGATAAGAAGGGAGCTGAAAATGTAGTTGTGGATAATCTTAGCAGGTTGAAATTGGATGATGAAGAAATGTATGAAGTCCCTATTGATGAGTTTTACCTCTAGCAGTTTCTCTCTTGTTGCTAAACTACATTGGTATGCAGACTTGGTGAATTATCTATCTTGTGGAGTTTTACCTCTAGGAATGACATTGCAACAAAAGAAAAAGTTTTTGCATGAGGTAAAATTTTATAGATGGGATGATCCTTTACTCTTTAGGAGATGTTGTGATGGTTTAATAAGAAGATGTATTCCTGATGAGGAGATAGAGAATGTTATGCATCATTGCCATGCTTTTGATTATGGAGGACACTTTGGAATCTCTAAAATAGCTAGTAAAATTCTTCAGGCTGGTTTCTTTTGGTCAAACCTTTTCAAGGATGTGAGGAAATTTGTGTTAGAATGCGATAAATGTTAAAAGAGTGGAAATTTATCAAAAAGAGATGAAATGCCCCCTAAATAATATTCTTGAGGTGGAATTATTCGATGTATGGGGAATAGATTTTATGGGCCCATTTCCTCCTTTATATGGTAATAAATACATTCTAGTTGGAGTTGACTATGTGTCAAAGTGGGTAGAAGCTACTGCAACTCCAACTAATGATGCAAAGGTAGTAGTGAAATTCTTGAAGAAATTTGTCTTGAGTAGATTTGGAGCTCCAAGGGCTATGATTAGTGATGGGGGTTCACATTTTTGTAAAAAGCTATTTGAAAGCTTAATGAGGAAGTATGGTGTAGTGCACAAGATAGCTACCCCATACCATCCTCAAACTTCAGAATAAGTTGACATTTCTAATAGGGAACTCAAACATATCTTGGAGAAAACAGTGAGCAACTCTCGAAAAGATTGGTCTGTCAAACTAGATGATGCTTTATGGGCATATAGGAATGCTTACAAAACCCCTATAGGAACTACTCCCTTTAGGTTGGTATATGGTAAGTCTTGTCATTTACCTGTGGAGCTAGAGCATAGAGCATATTGGGCTATTCAGACCTTGAATTTTGATCTCAAGCAAGCTAGTGAGAAGAGGCTATTGCAACTTAATGAGCTTGAAGAATTGAGGATGGATGCCTATGAAAGTGCCCGTATTTATAAAGAAAGACTAAAGTTTGGCATGATAAGCATCTTAGGAAAAAGGAATTTAAAGAAGGTGATTCAGTTTTGTTGTTCAACTCAAGATTGAAATTGTTTCCAGAAAAACTTAAATCAAGGTGGACTGGTCCATATAGAGTTTCTAAAGTTTTCCCTGATGGAGCAATTGAAATTTGGAGTGAAAAATCTGGGAATTTTAAGGTCAATTGGTATAGATTGAAACATTACATAACTGGAGACCCAAAAAAGGGAGCAAGCTGTTACAAGCTCTCTGATCCCACACCTCCTTTTTAGTGAAATGCATGAAGAGTCTAACTAAGGACTATAAATTAGCGCTCTTGGGAGGCACCCCAAGTTCTTTTATTTTGCTTTTGTTGATTTACTTTTATTATTTTTGTTTTTGTTTTAAATCTCCCCAAATTCAATTTTTGACATTGTTGAATCTTGTCCTTTGTAGATGTATTTCAATGGATGAAGGTTGTTGCACTGCTAGGGAGTAACTCTTAATCTGATATTTTATCCATTAACTCTCCCAAGATTAGTTTATTTTCATTGCATAACCTGTGCAGGACCCCTTCTTGGCTTATGCAGAAAATTTTCAGTAAAAAAGGTCTGCAGCATATGGTATTTGCTTCTTTGTTGAGGTTAGGTGTGTATCTTTTATGTATTTGTGCTTATCATGTTAATATGATGGTAAGTGGGTCATTTTAATAGTTTTGAACTTATTTGGGTTGTGTGATTAAATGTGCACATGCTGCATTTTCTTAGCATAACTTGGAGAGTCTATTTTCTTTTGTGGATAAGTGTAACTTTGTGCAGATTTTTTTATTGAGCTTTAATGTGCTAGAATGTTAATTTGCAGGGTTTGAGTTGAAATGACATAATTCACATATGTCTTTTATGCAGGACTTACTTCTACAAGCTTGTATGGTGCAATTGTGATGGATTCTGCATATATTGATGTGTTTTTTATGATAATTTCTCATGATTTATGCTTCACAGGGTTACATTTCTTTATTCTTGTGTATTTTTCAAACTTGCAAAGCATTTTTATTATAATCTGAATCTTGTTGAAATGTGCATAAGTAACTGTATAACTTATGCAGCTTTTAGGTCTCATTCTGTGCCATTTTTCATTTCTGCCGAAACCTGCATAAGCTCTTGTATAACTTATGCAATCCTGCATAACCAAAATTTTGCCATTTCATTTCTTACCAAAATCTGCATAAGGGTGTGCATAATTTATGCAATTTTGGACCGCTAAATTTTTGCCAATTTTTAATTTTTACTGAAATTTGCATAAGTGTGTGCATAACTTATGCACTTTTGCATAACTTCAAATCCTGCATTTTCATTTCGCCGAAATCTGCATGACCAAGTGCACAACTTATGCACTTTTGCATAACCAAGTTCTCTGGGATTTCCATTTCAGCTGAAACTTGCACAAGAGAGTGCATAAGTTATGCACTTTTGCACGACCAACTTTTTAGACTCCCAATTTCTGCCGAAACTTGCATAAGAGAGTGCATAAGTTATGCACTTTTGCACGACCAACTTTTTAGACTCCCATTTTCTGCCGAAACTTGCATAAGAGAGTGCATAACTTATGCACACCCATTTTTCCCTTATGCATAAATTCGCACATCTGTGCAAATCAAAATTTTTGCACTACCCATTTTCCCACCTCCCACTTCCCGTCATTACTGTTCATAACCACCTTCATTCCCATTTTTCTCTATATCAATTCCTCTTCCCATACCCCTTTTCGCCGATCGATACCCTAACTTCCCCTTATCTCTTCTACTTTCTTCTTCCCTCCTCAATTCCCACCATCTACGACCACCACCATAGAAACCCCTTCCCCTCAAGGCTCTCCTTTCCAAGTCATGCCCCTAGTAATGCAAGCCCCCAATCCTGATTCTCCTCCATAACAAACCCCTCCACCTCCTCCTACATCCACCTATAAAAGGAGAATCCGGTCTAAATCAACTCGACCCATGACCTCTGCACCACCTCCCACAAAACACAAGGATCTACCTGCTACTCCACTTTCGGAACCTACACCCAAAACCCCCAAAACTTCTGCTTCCACACGACAAGGGGTTGGTGCTTCTACCTCTACCCCACAAGCCAAATCTCCCTCCTTTAGCAAGAAGCAACCTTTAGCAGTGGCAACACAGGTATCCAAACTATCTTGCCCCTTCCTAATGCAACCCATAAGGCAACTTTTAAGAGGCTAAAGGACAGAAAAGTGCAACCCACTAGGTACATTTCTGCAGATACTCTCCAATCTGTTGGTTTATTTGATGATGTTGTTGCCTACCTTGATGGACTAGGTTGGATGGAATTTGCGCATAAACAAGAATTAGTTTATCCAGCCCTTGTTTTAGAATTTATTTCCTCATTTTCTGCTACTCTGAAATTGCATGAGATAGATTACAAGCTAACTATGAATTTAAATGCTTGGGGCAAAATAGAGAGCTATCATTAGACCAATTTCACAGTATCTTTGGGTTTGCTATTGATGGATTGTTAGGGTACCATATACAGGCATAGAGGTAGCAAATAAAGGTGTTTGGAATGCTGTTCAATTTTGGAGATGTATTACAAACCAATCTCAGGGTTTTTATGCTGGCAGATCCAAGACCTCCCAAATAATAGACCCAACACTTAGATTTATCCATAGGCTTATTACTAGTACTATCTTGGGCCGAGGGACTAGTTCTGGTGCTGTTGGAAAATCTAACTTGTTCATGCTATGGTGTGCTTTTCACAAAGTCAAAATATCTCCTGGTTACTTCTTCTGTGAGCATGTGTTACATATTGCTACCAAATCTGTAGGTGATATAGTCATGGGTGGGCTCATAACTGTTATAGCTAAACATTTTGGTTTTGATCCGGAAGAGCATCCTCTACCAGCACTTTCAGGCACTCTATATTTTGATGCTACTCACTTATCCAAAACTGAATTTAGTTTGCCACCATCTGACATTGCACAACCAGTAGCAGATACAGGACCATCTGCACAACCAGAGACACAATCTGTACCAGCAGTCCAACAGCATTCTGCTGAACCTGCACCACCTACTCAGTCTGCACAAGATACCCCAGCAGAATCTGCATAGCCAACACCATCTGCAGCTGGACCCTCTTCATCCACAGCACCTCCTTCTTTCAATAGTAAAGCCTTATTCACTTATCTTGAGAGGCTTAGTGATGATGTATATTTTGTGGATAGGAAGCTTGAATTTGGTCTAGATACCCTTAAGGATCGTCATGATCAATTCTTTGATCTTGTTATGGAAACCAGAGACAAGCAGAAAGAGTTAAAAGAGATGATGAAGCAGCTCATGGCTTTTCTAGGAATGCCACCTCCACCTCCAACACCTCCTCCAGAACCACCCCTTCAGCAGCAACCAGCTCCATCTAGTCCTCTAGCAGCACCTTTGGACAAGGGCAAAACCATAGACTTAGATTAGTTTTTATCTTGCTTTTGTTCAACTTCTAGGAGCTTTTCTTTTTAGATGTGCTGAAACAATTTTAGTCTGTTTTGAATTCTATTTTCTTGAAATACAGTTTGATGGCTATTCCATTGGTTCTTCATTTTTTTTTATTGCCTTTGTTGACCCTTTATGCATACTTGTCAATACACTGTATATATTTACATACTTCTGCTGGTGTTTGTAAGTTTTTCCTTGATATATCATTATGCTGCAGCTTTTCAATATACTGCACAGGCTATGAAACTCCTTATGCAAATGTTCTGCATAGCCTATGCAATCCCTTCTGCAACTCATGCCATACTGTATAGCTTATGCACTCTCCTTTTGCGCCTGTTCTACCAAGTATTTATTCTGCATAACCTGTGCAGCTTTCTTATGCATCACCATCATCTTTTCAATTCACATTTTAGATGTTAAAACACTGCTCTATACCAGGTAACTCTTTCTTTTTACTTTTAAATTTAACTATTCCTGGTTATTTCTCTTGGCTTTGAGTTTCCATGCTGCACTACCTTAGACATTGAGGACAATGTCCAATTTTGAGTTTGGGGGTGTGCATTTTGATTTTTGCTACATTTTTCACATTTTGAGTATAGGTACATCTCATCCCATTCCATTTACATATATATTATCAATATTTTACATACACATCCATATATACATATACATAACACATTCACATACACATTATACATCACTTAGAAATTGTACACATTGCACACAAATAGATTTCCTCCATTTAGTTAATGCATTGCTCATTTTTATAAATCATGCATCATGAAATAAAATCTTTTGCCAAATCCCTTGAGTATTGAAAAGTTGCCTATGAGAGTGATTTGACTTACCTTAAGTTGGGTTTGTGGATTGAAAGTTTCTTAAGAGTTACAAAGTTTTGAAGTGTTTATCCCTTGCTTATATCTTCTTAGCAAAAAAGTCACCCAACTAGTCATTTAGAGATTGAAGTGTTTAGAGGGAGTTATTGGATATAAGGTAGTCAAGTGATGTCTCACCAATCCTAGAACAAATTTTCTAAATCTTTCAAGGCGAAATACCAGCTTGTACTTGAAAAGAGAGATTATTAGGCATTCTTTGATTTAAACCTTCTCATTTTAAGCCTTTGGCCTTTTTCCTAATTAAAATTAACCCTTGCAAACCCTTTTGAGCCTTTTTATTCCTAATTTTTCTTGAAACCTTTATTGCTACCTAGCCAATGAACCAAACACTCCAACCCTTTTCATGAGGATAATTATTTATTAGGTAAACTTTATATTCATATTAAAAAAATAATAAAAAAAATAAAAAAAGAAAAAAAAAAGAAAAAAATATATAATAATGAAAGGGAGAAGAAATGCTTGTCATCTTGTAAAAGTGCTAGCATACGTGCTTTTCAATATTGTCATTCAAATTGAAAGAAATCCACCCAAAGTAATTAAAGGAAATGAGTTTGGGGGTGACATTTTTAAGGACAATCATCAAGAGAAAATACAAGATACAAGTTTAAAGTATCAAAGTGTCCCTCTATTTTATATATTTTGTAAAATATGTTAGCACTTGAAAATTCTCATTGTGTATTTCTCTCCTTTTTATATATATTAAAAAAAATAATAATAATAAAATAAGAAGTGTACCTTATGTTTTTAAGATTGAAAATATTCTCATGCTTTGAATCCTTTTTACCCTTTTTCTTCTTAACCTCATTTTGAACCCCATCGCCCCATTGCATTCCTAAAAAGACCTTTGATCTCTTGATAGTACTTGCTACATTAGTGGAGATAGGAGTAGGGAATTTGCCTATGGGATTGGAAAATTATCCATTCATTCATTCAATTCCATCATTCTATATAGAGACACCTTGACTATTGATTGTTCTAGAATTCCTTTTGAGCATGACTCTCTCTTTTGATTGGTTGGTTTGGGAATTTCGGATGATATTTGACTTGATGGCTAAGCGGTGAAAGCTTGGATAAGCATTAAATTCTTTGCATTTTGATGGATGGGTATATGGATTATTGGTATGGCTAAAGGTATGTTAAGTTACTTTAATAAGTGATTTTCATAGCTCTTTGGACAAGGCACTCCTAAAAATTGCATTATATTTTAAAGTTTGCTTGAGGACAAGTAAAGATTTGAGTTTGGAGGTATTTGATACATGCATTTTGCATAGTCATTTAGGTTTAATTTCATGCCATTTTATTTAATTGTTAGTCACTTTTAGCCAATTTTATCAGTTATTTAGATAGTTTTTTTTATGATTGCCATTTTTTTGATTAATTTGTAATTTTACTTTATTTTGTAGGAAAAATGGTGTTTTTGAGGGACTAAAAAAGAAATTTTGCCAATGAAGAGTGATTCCTACAGCCAAAGATATCAAAAACAAGTTTGAAAGTTGAATTATGCAGTGGCCAAATTGCGCATAACTTGCCGCATAAGTTGTGCAGTTCTGCACAGGGAGAAGAAGCAAAATTTTCCATTCTTGCAATGACTTATGCAGACTTACTCCTTGCTTATGCAGCTTCACTCAGAAAGCCTAGAAACTTGCCGAAAACTGCATAAGGGACTGTATAACTTATGCAGTCCACTTATGCAGTTTCATAGAGTCATCATAATAAGCTGGCAGAAGATTCCCTCATGAAAACACACCTCAAACACACTATTTTAGGGCTACTTGTCAGAAAAAGATATAAATAGGCCCTTATCTCATTTTAGAAAAAAAAGATGAGGACACATAAAAGGAAGCAGCAGCAGGGGAAGAGTCAAAAATAGAGAGCAAAACGTCACCTCTCCATTTCTAGACCAGATTTGGAGTTTTCTTCTTTTTTTACATATTTCCTACCTTTCTTGTATTGGGTTTCTTAGTTCTTAGCTTAGATTAAAGATTTATTTCCATATTAACTCAGAATTTCTTGTAAATATTATGGATAGTGAGTAGTTTTCATTAGATTCTAGAGTGGGGATGTAATATTTGAGATATTTTGTGGATTTTGATTGGGTAATCCATATTTTGTGGTTTTAATGAGTTTTATTCATTTCTTGTGTGCTCAATGACATGCTTAGTGTAGGATCCCATTAAGTATTGTTCTTAATCCATTGTTGAAGCACCAAAAGGAGAAAACCTTGTAATAAATAATCAAGAAATTGAACTTAATTAACTTATATATAGAAATAGACTAAGGATTAAGATGATTTACAGATTAATTAAGGAACTTAATGGGTCTTGATTAATTTTAACTCCACGAAAGTAGGATTAGATTGATTAAGGCACTCTTTGTCCCACTCGAAAGGGTATTCAAAATATTTAAGAATTAATCTCCTTAAAACCCGTAAGTTCCATAAGATTGGATAACCAATTTAAAAATACAAAAATAGCTTGAATATGAACTCCCGAACTCCGGAATCGCCCTTTTTATCATTGTTAATTTCTAATTGAATTTATTTACTTGCCATTTTAAATCTTGCCATATTTCAATTTGCTTATTTTAATTTGCTACAAATTTAGTTAAATCATTACATTGTTGAATAGATTATTAATTTTATACATATAGATTTCACATTTCAATATCTATCAATTTATTACTTTAATTTCAAAAATATTCAAATTAATCAATTTTTATATTAAAAATTCGATCATTAACACAACTCCCCGTGGGAACGACATCTTTTCTATATTACTTATACGACCTGTGCACTTGCGGTTGGGCCACATCAGCAAGCGCAACTTTAGAGTCTGATTTCAATATAATTTTATCAAACGACAAATCTAACAAGGAATGGTCACAAGATAACTGGAGAGCCTTTGAGATTGCAATATGCTACTTTAAATTAATAAATTAATAATTAAGTAGCTCATGGTATAAGACGTTCATAATTTAATATACTCTCTTCTCATCCTCTAATAAAAATAAATAAATCTTAAAATTTTACGATTTTAACTCAATAAATTAGCCCAATTGAAAAAGATGTTAAGTCATCTTTCTTATTGATTAGAGTTTAATTTCCCTGGAGCACAATTAGGGCTCAATTTCGCAGGGAAACAAGATTATTTATCCTTATGCATTACACCAATGTAGGGGAGCACCCTTTAAAATAGTCTGAGGGAGGGGCTTAATTTTAATATGCAAAGTTAACCGAGAATATCCATAACTATAAATATATATATATAGCAAAAAGGTTTACTATTTTATTAATATGGGGAACAATTTGCAAAAAAAAAAAAAAAAAAAAAAGGGAGAACAATCTTAGTACAGAAATATTTAAAATGAAGTTTGGGAAATGCAATTATTCGAAAGTGAAAGCTAAAAATACATAATTAAAGATGCTTGAACAATATGTAATTAATTAGGCAATGGGATAAGAGGAATCTATAGCTATTCCACAGAGGCCTTCCTTAGCAGCAACATCTCTTTCCATCCTGATGTATCCTTCTTCACCCCATTCAACACCCCAAGAATTCTTGACAAGCCAATATTTGACACCTTCACTAGTGTTACCATAACCAACTGCTGCGATCCCATGGTCTAGGTCAGTTCCACAATCTCCAGTGAAAACACCACTTTCGTAGAACATGAAGTCTCCTCCAGCATCAACCGAAACAGATATTGGCTGGTTGGCTACTGCTTTCAACAGCTCTGTCTCATTGTTGGCAGGAACTTGTTCATATCCAGTTATTTTAGCTGCAGGGAAAGCTTTCATTGTTGTGTTACAAGTTCCATCAGTTTCGTTGTAGGGGTAATTAGCTTCACTGCTTATGCCTCGGTTGTTTATTATGAACTTGAATGCATCTTCCATATAACCACCCTCACAGCCTTGATCATTACCTTTAGTGTCACAATCCACAAGCTCTTGCTCGGATAGAGAGATCAATGTGCCTGTAGTTATCTGGTTGATCCCCTCAGTGGCTGCCACTGCTGAGAAAGCCCAACAACTGCCTATTTTCATTTTTGTTTTGACATAAAAAAAGAAGCCAAACATTAATATTATAATATACCATATTAACCCAAAGGAAAATTCTACACTCTAGGGATATATAATCCAGTCATTGAAAAAGGAAAAAGAAAAGAACTGATCAATATTAATTAAGGGTTATTTTCTGCTTGCTTACCGCAGTGGCCTTGATTCTTTATAGGAGTAACAGCTCCTTTCTTTCTCCAGTCCAAGTTAGCAGGTACGACAGTCACATTTTCATACTTAAATGACGTTTTCCCCAACCTTGCATCTCTGGGCCTCTTATATCCTTTACGAAAAGCCTTAAACTCATCATTGGTCTGATCTGCAAATTGGTTAATGCCTAACCTGTAGGGTTTGGCCCCAGCAGCATTGAAGGACTCTATGTACTCAACATTGTTCTTGAATATTTGTAAGTGTCTTTGCTTCTCATTGTCATCCTTATAAGCCTTTCCATATTTTTCCATCCACTGCTTATGTCTCTCAGCCATAGATAATGACTTGTGGAGGTCGCGGGAAGTAGCTTGATTAGGCCAGATTGTCAAAATTAGGACGAAAGCAAACCAACATTGCATTGGCCATTCTAAAGCCATAACTTATCAATACTATGTGAAAATAAAGTATTTTGGATGTGTAGCAAAGAGTGAGATGCAGGTACATATGTGCAGCCCGCATGGTTTATATAGAGAAATATCTATGTTCTAACTATTGGATGGCCCGCAAATTCCAATGTTTTGGTGCCTTCCAGGCTCTTTATCGTTGCTTGCAATCTGTTCCAATGTTATGGTATGGCCTAGGTATGCTACATTGTCTAGAAGTATGTGTCTTTATAATAGAAAACAAAAGAACCAGTACAAATTCAAATTGTTTTCTCTGGTTTGGGACTTGAATGTTGGCTTGTTATGCTACTACATTGGCATGTAGCTGTATAAGTGGTTTCCTATAGACGTTCTTGTTTGTTCACTACCTCGACCAATGTTTTGTTTTAGCAACACTGAACCAAATTTCACAACGACTTCTTGTTGTGACAAGTTTAATTCGTTGGTTATTCAGCAAATTATTGTAATGCAAAGATCAACAAATTATTGAATCTTACAACGGAAGCAGACTTGTTTTCGTTAATAAATTATTTGTGTATTGGGGATGCTGTTGGCATGGGCCTTAATAAAAAAACAGAAGCAGAAAATTCGTAAATACATACATAATTCTCTTGGTTTAAGGATTTGGTAAGCTTCATTGAGAAATTTCAAGTATACTCATACATATAATTAACGATGGTAAATTTTATTCAACCTCATTTGTACTAAGAAAGACTGCCCTACAAGAAGAATGCATATGTTCAGGCAATAGGAAAACTGGAATCCGAAGTTATTCCACAGATGCCAACATTACCAGCTACACCTCTAGCCAATCTCATATATCCTCCCTCCCCCCAACTTTTTGCCCAAGAATTCTTAAGGATCCAGTATTTGATTCCATCTGGAC